>NW_027040429.1:257500-268532 GCF_034236695.1 Oncorhynchus nerka
TGATGACAGATTTGCACACTCTTGAAATTCTCTCAACCAGCTTCATGAGGTAGTCACCTGGAATGCATTCAAGACTGGGGGCGGGTCTCTATTGACTGGTGGTGGTGATGGGGTAACTGGAGACTGGGGGAGTCTCTATGGGCTGGTGGTGGTGATGGGGTAACTGGAGACTGGGGGTGGTCTCTATGGGCTGGTGGTGGTGATGGGGTAACTGGAGACTGGGAGGGGTCTCTATGGGCTGGTGGTGGTGATGGGGTAACTGGAGACTGGGGGATCTCTATGGGCTGGTGGTGGTGATGGGGTAACTGGAGACTGGGAGGGGTCTCTATGGGCTGGTGGTGGTGATGGGGTAACTGGAGACTGGGGGATCTCTATGGGCTGGTGGTGGTGGTGATGGGGTAACTGGAGACTGGGGGTGGTCTCTATGGGCTGGTGGTGGTGGTGATGGGGTAACTGGAGACTGGGGGGGGATATCTATGGGCTGGTGGTGGTGATGGAGTAACTGGAGACTGGGGGGTCTCTATGGGCTGGTGGTGGTGATGGGGTAACTGGAGACTGGGGGTCTCTATGGGCTGGTGGTGGTGGTGATGGGGTCACTGGAGACTGGGGGGTCTCTATGGGCTGGTGGTGGTGATGGGGTAACTGGAGACTGGGGAAGGGCGTCTCTATGGGCTGGTGGTGGTGATGGGGTAACTGGAGACTGGGGGGTCTCTATGGGCTGGTGGTGGTGATGGGGTAACTGGAGACTGGGGGGGGTCTCTATGGGCTGGTGGTGGTGGTGATGGGGTCACTGGAGACTGGGGGGGGGTCTCTATGGGCTGGTGGTGGTGATGGGGTAACTGGAGACTGGGGAAGGGCGTCTCTATGGGCTGGTGGTGGTGATGGGGTAACTGGAGACTGGGGGGGGTTATAAATGTTTACTCTTTACAAGAGTTCACCACAGTAAAACACCAGTCTCTCGGCTCTCTGGCAACGCCTCGTTTCCACCTTTACAAGAGTTCACCACATTAAAACACCAGTCTCTCGGCTCTCTGGCAACGCCTCGTTTCCACCTTTACAAGAGTTCACCACATTAAAACACCAGTCTCTCGGCTCTCTGGCAACGCCTCGTTTCCACCTTTACAAGAGTGCACCACATTAAAACACCAGTCTCTCGGCTCTCTGGCAACGTCTCTGGAGGACAGTAGTTATGATGATCTCACTGGAGGACAGTAGTTCTGATGGTCTCAGCTGGAGGACAGTAGTTCTGATGGTCTCAGCTGGAGGACAGTAGTTCTGCTGGTCTCACTGGAGGACAGTAGTTCTGCTGGTCTCACTGGAGGACAGTAGTTCTGCTGGTCTCACTGGAGGAGAGTAGTTCTGATGGTCTCAGCTGGAGGACAGTAGTGTTGATGGTCTCAGCTGGAGGAGAGTAGTTCTGATGGTCTCAGCTGGAGGAGAGTAGTTCTGATGGTCTCAGCTGGAGGAGAGTAGTTCTGATGGTCTCAGCTGGAGGAGAGTAGTTCTGATGGTCTCAGCTGGTCTGGTCCCAGCTGGAGGAGAGTAGTTCTGATGGTCTCACTGGAAGAGAGTAGTTCTGATGGTCTCACTGGAGGAGAGTAGTTCTGATGGTCTCACTGGAGGAGAGTAGTTCTGATGGTCTCACTGGAGGACAGTAGTTATACTGGTTTAACTAGAGGACAGTAGGTCTGCTGGTCTCACTGGAGGAGAGTAGTTCTACTGGTCTCACTGGAGGACAGTAGTTCTGATGGTCTCACTGGAGGACAGTAGTTCTACTGGTCTCAGCTGGAAGACTGTAGTTCTGCTGGTCTCAGCTGGAGGGCAGTAGTTCTGCTGGTCTCACTGGAGGAGAGTAGTTCTGATGGTCTCAGCTAGAGGAGAGTAGTTCTGATGGTCTCAGCTGGAGGAGAGTAGTGCTGATGGTCTCAGCTGGAGGAGAGTAGTTCTGATGGTCTCAGCTGGTCTGGTCCCAGCTGGAGGAGAGTAGTTCTGATGATCTCACTGGAGGACAGTAGTTCTGATGGTCTCAGCTGGAGGACAGTAGTTCTGATGGTCTCAGCTGGAGGACAGTAGTTCTGCTGGTCTCAGTTCTGCTGGTCTCACTGGAGGACAGTAGTTCTGCTGGTCTCACTGGAGGACAGTAGTTCTGATGGTCTCAGTAGTTATACTGGAGGACAGTAGGTCTGCTGGTCTCACTGGAGGAGAGTAGTTCTACTGGTCTCACTGGAGGACAGTAGTTCTGATGGTCTCAGCTGGTCTCAGGACTGTAGTTCTGCTGGTCTCAGCTGGAGGAGTTCATGGTAGTGTTCTGATGGTCTCAGCTGGAGGAGAGTAGTTCTGATGGTCTCAGCTGGAGGAGAGTAGTTCTGATGGTCTCAGCTGGAGGAGAGTAGTTCTGGAGCTGGTCTGGTCCCAGCTGGACTGGAGACAGTAGTTCTGATGGTCTCAGCTGGAGGACAGTAGTTCTGATGGTCTCAGCTGGACTGGAGACAGTAGTTCTGCTGGTCTCACTGGAGGACAGTAGTTCTGCTGGTCTCACTGGAGGAGAGTAGTTCTGATGGTCTCAGCTGGAGGACAGTAGTTCTGATGGTCCCAGCTGGAGGGTAGTGTTGATGGTCTCAGCTTCTGATGGTCTCAGCTGGTCTGGTCCCAGCTGGAGGAGAGTAGTTCTGATGGTCCCAGCTGGAGGACAGCTAGTTCTGATGGTCCCAGCTGGATGGAGCTGGTCTGGTCCCAGCTAGTTCTGGTCTCATGGTCTGGTCCCAGCTGGAGGACAGTAGTTCTGATGGTCCCAGCTGGAGGACTAGTTCTGATGGTCCCAGCTGGAGGACAGTAGTTATGATGGTCCCAGCTGGTCTGGTCTCAGCTGTTCTTCTGGTCTGTCTCTTTCAGTGCAGGACTGTAGCTCTGTCTCTCTGGGTGTGGAGCTGGGGGAAGGCGTGTGGTGGGGTTGAGGGCGAGGTGTCAAATGTCTGTGTGTTAGCCTGTTGTGCTAGTTGAGAGTTAGCCTGTTGTGCTAGTTGAGTGTTAGCCTGTTGCACAAGCTGAGTGTTAGCCTGTTGTACATAGCTGAGTGTTAGCCTGTTGTGCTGGCTGAGTGTTAGCCTGTTGTGCTAGCTGAGTGTTAGCCTGTTGTGCTAGCTGAGTGTTAGCCTGTTGCTCTATCTGAGTGTTTTCCTGTTGCGCTAGCTGAGTGTTAGCCTGTTGTACATAGCCGAGTATTAGCCTGTTGTGCTGGCTGAGTGTTAGCCTGTTGTGCTGGCTGAGTGTTAGCCTGTTGTGCTAGCTGAGTGTTAGCCTGTTGTGCTAGCTGATTATTAGCCTCTTTTTTCTCCAAGCTAACTGCCGTTTGTTTAGTATCTATACTATGTTTATTATCTATAGTTGGGTGTGTAGTGTGTGGGGTCTCTTTCTCCTCAGGTCTCCAGTATAGCTCGTTGGCCAGTAGATCACAGACAGACTCAGGGTGTGGGGTCTCTTTCTCCTCAGGTCTCCAGTATAGCTCGTTGGCCAGTAGATCACAGACAGACTCAGGGTGTGGGGTCTCTTTCTCCTCAGGTCTCCAGTATAGCTCGTTGGCCAGTAGATCACAGACAGACTCAGGGTGTGGGGTCTCTTTCTCCTCAGGTCTCCAGTATAGCTCGTTGGCCAGTAGATCACAGACAGACTCAGGGAGTACAGAGTCCCTGCACTCATAATATTCCTCTGATGTCGTCGACATGTCCGGATCACAGGACGGGGACGTCACACCGGACTCCTCATTAACAGGCGTGTCGCTGTACGCAGCTCAGGAGCGTCTGTGTGTGAGCAGGTCGCGTCTGTGTGTGCTGACACAGTCATTTTACGGTTTCGCAGTCACTCTGGGGTTGTACTGTGGTCTCGCAGTCACTCTGGGGTTGTACTGTGGTCTCGCAGTCACTCTGGGGTTGTACTGTGGTCTCGCAGTCACTCTGGGGTTGTACTGAGGTCTCGCAGTCACTCTGGGGTACTACTGCGGTCTCGCAGTCACTCTGAGGTACTACTGCGGTCTCGCAGTCACTCTGGGGTACTACTGCGGTCTCACAGTCACTCTGGGGTTGTACTGCAGTCTCGCAGTCACTCTGGGGTTGTACTACGGTCTCGCAGTCACTCTGGGGTTGTACTGCGGTCTCCCAGTCACTCTGGGGTTGTACTGCGGTCTCGCAGTCACTCTGGGGTACTACTGCGGTCTCGCAGTCACTCTGGGGTACTTCTGCGGTCTCGCAGTCACTCTGGGGTACTACTGCGGTCTCGCAGTCACTCTGGGGTACTACTGCGGTCTCGCAGTCACTCTGGGGTTGTACTGCGGTCTCGCAGTCACTCTGGGGTTGTACTACGGTCTCGCAGTCACTCTGGGGTTGTACTGCGGTCTCGCAGTCACTCTGGGGTTGTACTACAGTCTCCCAGTCACTCTGGGGTTGTACTGCGGTCTCGCAGTCACTCTGGGGTTTTACTACAGTCTCCCAGTCACTCTGGGGTTGCACTGCGCTCTCACAGTCACTCTGGGGTACTACTGCGGTCTCGCAGTCACTCTGGGGTCGTACTGCGGTCTCGCAGTCACTCTGGGGTTGTACCGCGGTCTCGCAGTCACTCTGGAGTTGCACTGCGGTCTCACAGCCACTCTGTGTTCGCAGTGCGGTCTCACAGTCACTCTGGGGTCGTACTGCAGTCTCACAGTAACTCTGTGGTCGTAGTGAGGTCTCACAGTCACTCTGTGTTCGCAGTGCGGTCTCACAGCCACTCTGTGGTCGTAGTGTGGTCTCACAGCCACTCTGGGGTACTACTGCAGTCTCACAGCCACTCTGGGGTACTACTGCAGTCTCACAGCCACTCTGGGGTACTACTGCAGTCTCACAGCCACTCTGGGGTACTACTGCAGTCTCACAGCCACTCTGTGTTCGCAGTGCGGTCTCACAGTCACTCTGGAGTCGTAGTGCGGTCTCACAGTCACTCTGTGGTCGTAGTGTGGTCTCACAGCCACTCTGTGTTCGCAGTGCGGTCTCACAGCCACTCTGTGTTCGTAGTGCGGTCTCACAGTCACTCTGTGGTCGTAGTGCAGTCTCACAGCCACTCTGGGGTCGTAGTGCAGTCTCACAGCCACTCTGGGGTCGTAGTGCAGTCTCACAGCCACTCTGGGGTCGTAGTGCAGTCTCACATCCACTCTGGGGTCGTAGTGCAGTCTCACAGCCACTCTGGGGTCGTAGTGCAGTCTCACAGCCACTCTGGGGTCGTAGTGCAGTCTCACAGCCACTCTGGGGTCGTAGTGCAGTCTCACAGTCACTCTGTGGTCGTAGTGCAGTCTCACAGTCACTCTGTGGTCGTAGTGCGGTCTCACAGTCACTCTGGGGTCGTAGTGTGGTCTCACAGCCACTCTGGGGTCGTAGTGCAGTCTCACAGCCACTCTGGGGTCGTAGTGCGGTCTCACAGTCACTCTGTGGTCGTAGTGCGGTCTCACAGTCACTCTGTGTTCGCAGTGCGGTCTCACAGTCACTCTGTGGTCGTAGTGCGGTCTCACAGCCACTCTGAGTTTGCAGTGCGGTCTCACAGTCACTCTGTGGTCGTAGTGCGGTCTCACAGCCACTCTGGGGTCGTAGTGCAGTCTCACAGCCACTCTGGGGTCGTAGTGCGGTCTCACAGTCACTCTGTGGTCGTAGTGCGGTCTCACAGCCACTCTGTGTTCGCAGTGCGGTCTCACAGTCTAGCCACAGTCCAGTTCCATTCAGACAGTCTCTTTGTGGTCCTGTTAGACGGTCTGTCTTCTTGACCCCTCTGACTCCACATAGGTCCTGACCCTCACTCCCGTTCCTCATGACCAACTGCACCGTCCGGGGGCTTGGGGACGGGGTGAAGGTAAGGGAGGGGTATACGGGACTGGGTAGAGTGGGGGAGATGGGGTAGGGAATAGAGTTAGGGGGTAGGATTAGGGGTAGGATTAGGGGTAGAGTTAGGGGTAGGATTAGGGGTAGAGTTAGGGGTAGGATTAGGGGTAGAGTTAGGGGTAAAGTTAGTGGTAGAGATAGGGATAGGGGTAGAGATAGGGGTAGAGATAGGGATAGAGATAGGGGTAGAGATAGGGGTAGAGATAGTGGTAGAGTTAGGGGTAGAGATAGGGATAGGGGTAGAGATAGGGGTAGAGATAGGGGTAGAGATAGGGATAGAGATAGGGGTAGAGATAGGGGTAGAGATAGGGATAGAGATAGGGGTAGAGATAGGGTAGAGATAGTGGTAGAGTTAGGGTAGAGATAGGGGTAGAGATAGGGATAGAGATAGGGGTAGAGATAGGGGTAGAGATAGGGATAGAGATAGGGGTAGAGATAGGGGTAGAGATAGGGATAGAGATAGGGGTAGAGATAGGGGTAGGGGTAGTGGTAGAGTTAGGGGTAGAGATAGGGGTAGTGGTAGAGTTAGGGGTAGAGATAGGGGTAGTGGTAGAGATAGGGGTAGAGATAGGGATAGGGGTAGAGATAGGGGTAGTGGTAGAGTTAGGGGTAGAGATAGGGGTAGTGGTAGAGATAGGGGTAGAGATAGGGATAGGGGTAGAGATAGGGGTAGTGGTAGAGATAGGGGTAGTGGTAGAGTTAGGGGTAGAGATAGGGGGGGTAGAGATAGGGGTAGTGATAGGATAGGGGTAGAGATAGGGAGTGGTAGAGATAGGGGGTGGTAGAGATAGGGGTAGAGATAGGGGTAGATATAGGGGCAGTAGAGATAGGGCAGAGATAGTGCAGTAGAGTTAGGGGTAGAGTTAGGGGTAGAGGGTAGAGTTAGGGGTAGAGATAGGGATAGTGGTAGAGATAGGGGTAGTGATAGGGGTAGTGGTAGAGATAGGGGTAGTGGTAGAGTTAGGGGTAGTGGTAGAGTTAGGGGTAGGGGTAGAGTTAGGGGTAGGGGTTGGTCTAGGCACAGCCCTGTCAGGAAGTGTCTCCTCATTGGACAGGGTAAAGGGACTGCTGAACCGTATAGCCCGGCTCGTTTCAAACCTCTCGGAGCGTTGCAGGTGCACCTGGGCGACCGTGACGCGTCCCGCACGTTGATGAACCCGATGACATCACTGGGGGGTCGGGTTCGGGCCAGGTGGGCAGGGCACGGAATCAGTACGCTTTCTCCAGATGGGCCAATCCCGGGTGGAGGGCAGAGCTTCCACTGGCTCCCGGACACGCACCTAGATTGATCGAAACGATTGATTACAATATTGAGGACACTTTTTTTAAATAATAATAAATACAAATAAACAAATCTACAGGTGCTTTTAAAGAGCACGGTACATTATGGTAAAATGCGGAGCAACGCATTCTGATACCTTTGTTTTCAGGGGTTCTGGGAGTTGGAGTTCTGGGTTCCGGAGGAGCGGGGCCGGCGCTGGTAGCGTTAGCGTTACCCGATCACCACGGCGTATTTAGGGCTGAACAGCTTCCTGGCGTTAGCTGCGGAGAGAGAAGCGCGGGGTGGCCCGGGGGGGGCTCTGGCTCGGTTCCGTCTCCGTGGTGACCCTGCGGAGGTCGACCCCGCTGGAGGTCAGGTAGAGGTCACGGAACAGCTGGTCAAGGAGTCCACCGCCTGGCCCGTTACCAAGGTGACCAGGTGTCTGTCCAACGAGACGCCGTCCAGGTGAAACTGGAGGGAGGAGCACAAACACAGACACAGACAGGGGTCGGGGTCAGAGGTCGTCACTACAAAAATCCTTCCATTGAGGACGTTTGAAAGGTCACGAGGACGTTGATATATGCCTTCCTCGGCGATCACAACATTTTTTAAATGGCACTGAGCTAGTGATATTCGGAGCGATGGATGCTGCTTAGACCACATGAAGGTGATGGAGAGGGAGAGGGAGAGGAGAGGGATACTTGAGGAGAGGAGAGGGAGAGAGGGAGAGGAGAGGAGAGGAGAGGAGAGGAGAGGAGAATACTTGATGATACTTGTTGTTTTTAATTATTAACCCAAACCATAGCCCTTCTAGTCCTCGGAATGAATACCTAAACCCTTTGTGGGTTGTTTCTGATTAAACCCTGTAACCATGGATAATTTACCCTGTAACCATGGAGAATTAACGCTGTAACCATGGAGAATTAACCCTGTAACCATGGAGAATTAACCCTGTAACCACACAGAATTAACCCTCTAACCATGGAGAATTAACCCTGTAACCATGGAGAATTAACCCTGTAACCATGGAGAATTAACCATGTAACCACACAGAATTAACCCTGTAACCACGGAGAATTAACCCTGTAACCATGGAGAATTAACCCTGTAACCACACAGAATTAACCCTGTAACCATGGAGAATTAACCCTGTAACCATGGAGAATTAACCCCGTAACCACACAGAATTAACCCTGTAACCATGGAGAATTAACCCTGTAACCATGGAGAATTAACCCTGTAACCATGCAGAAGTAACCCTGTAACCACGTGGAATTAACCCTGTAACCACGCAGAATAAACCCTGTAACCACGCGGAATTAACCCTGTAACCATGGAGAATTAACCCTGTAACCATGCAGAATTAACCCTGTAACCATGCAGAATTAACTTTAAAAGGAAGGGTTAACCCTGTAAGAGGGAGAATTAAGGTTAACCAGGGTTAGGGGTCAACGGTTAGGGTTCAGAGGGTTAGGAGTCAGAGGTTAGGGGTCAGAGGGTTAGGAGTAACCAGAGGGTTGGGAGTCAGAGGGTTAGGGGTCAGAGGGTTAGGGGTCAAATGGTTAGGGTCAGAAACAGGTTAGGAACCTGTCAGAGGGTTGGGTGTCAGAGGGAACTCAGGGTCAGAGGGTTAGGGTCAGAGGGTTAGGGGTCAGAGGGTTAGGGTCAGATGGTTGGGGTCAGAGGGTTAGGAGTCAGAGGGTTGACGGGGGTCAGAGGTTAACTGGGTCAGAGGCAGGGTACCTGTACCTTGTCATCCAGAAACAGCCTTGTCTCCATCTATCAACAGGAACCTGTGACCCAGCCGTCCTCTCACCCTGGTACACGACCTGCTGAAGAACTCTGCTCCCTGACACACGCACACGCAGGCTCTGCAGGACAGAGTGGTGTTGAAGGACAGTGGACAGCAGGACATAATTTTTTTTTTTTTTTTTTTTATTTTACCTTTATTTAACCAGGCAAGTCAGTTAGAACACATTCTTATTTTCAATGACAGTGGACAGCAGGACACAGACTGGTGGTTAACTGCCTGTTCAGTGTTGAGCAGGAACGACAGAGTGGTGTTGTACCTTGTCAGCTCGGGTGTTTGAACTCGCAGGACCTTCCGGTTACTAGTCCAGGACGCTCTAACAGGACATGACTGGTGTTGAGAGGCAGTACAGGACATAATGACTGGTGTGTTGAGAGGACAGTGGACAGCAGGACAGAGTGGTGTTGAGAGGACAGTGGACAGCAGGACATAATGACTGGTGTTGAGGGACAGTGGACAGCAGGACAGAGTGTTGAGAGGACAGTGGACAGCAGGACATAGTAAGTATTGAGAGAGACAGTAGACAGCAGGACATAATGACTGGTGTTGAGAGACAGTGGACCTTGCAGGACATAATGACTGGTGTTGAGAGGACAGTGGACAGCAGGACATAAGGACTGGTTGTTGAGAGGACAGTGGACAGCAGGACAGAGGGGTGTTGAGAGGACAGTGGACAGCAGGACATAATGACTTGTGTGTTGAGAGGACAGTGACACAGCAGGACATAATGACTGGTGTGTTGAGAGGACAGTGGAAGCAGGACATAATGACAGGGGACAGTGGACAGACATAATGACTGGTGTGTTGAGAGGACAGTGGACAGCAGGACAGAGTGGTGTTGAGAGGACAGTGGACAGCAGGACTTATAATGACTGGTGTGTTGAGAGGACAGTGGATGAGGACAGAGTGGTGTTGAGAGGACAGTGGATGCAGGACTAATGACTGGTGAAGAGACAGTGGACAACAGGACAGATAAGTGGACAACAGGACAGAGTGGTGTTGAGAGGACAGTGGACAGCAGTTATAATGACTGTTATGTTGAGAGGACAGTACAGCAGGGACATAATGACTGGTGTTGAAGTGACAGTGGACAGCAGACATAATGACTGGTGTTGTAGACAGCAGAGTGTTGAGAAGAGACAGTGGACAGCAGAGACATAATGCTGGTGTTTGAGACAGTGACAGCAGGACATTGTTGAAGGACAGTAGACAGAGACAGACAGTGAACCTTAGAGACATAATGACTGGTATTGAGAGACAGTTGAGACAGTGAGACAGTAGACAGGACATAATGACTGGATGTTGAAGAGACAGTGACATAATGACTGGTGTTGAAGGGGACAGTAGACAGCAGGACTGGTGTGTTGAGAGGGCAGTGTGACAGCAGGACAGAGAATTGTTGAGAGGACAGTGGACAGCAGGACATAATGACTTGTGTGTTGAAGGACAGTGGACAGCAGGACATAATGACTGGTGTGTTGAGAAGGACAGTGGAAGCAGGAGCCCGGCTTGTGTTGAGGGACAGTGGACAGCAGGACATAATGACTGGTGTGTTGAGAGGACAGTGGACAGCAGGACAGGTGGTGTTGAGAGGACAGTGGAAGCAGGACATAATGACTGGTGTGTTGAGAGGACAGTGGACAGCAGGGACAGTGGACGCAGGACATAATGACTGGTGTTGAGAGGACAGTGGACAGCAGGACAGAGTGGTGTTGAGAGGACAGTGGACAGCAGGACATAATGACTGGTGTGTTGAGAGGACAGATGGAAGCCAGGACATAATGACTTGTGTGTTGAGAGGACAGTGGACAGCAGGACATAAGGACTGGTGTGTTGAGAGGACAGTGGACAGCAGGACAGAGGGTGTTGAGAGGACAGTGGACAGCAGGACATAATGACTGGTGTGTTGAGAGGACAGTGGACAGCAGGACAGAGTTGTGTTGAGGACAGTGGACAGCAGGACTGTGGCTGGTGTGTTGAGAGGACAGTGGACAGCAGGACAAGGAGTGGTGTTGAGAGGACAGTGGACAGCAGGACATAATGACTGGTGTGTTGAGAGGACAG
>NW_027040429.1:269032-276532 GCF_034236695.1 Oncorhynchus nerka
TCTAACCCTGCACTAGCCTCTACCCTGGTTCTAACCCCACCAGCGTCACTACCCCTGGTTCTAACCCTGCACTAGTGTCACTACCCTGGTTCTAACCCTGCACTAGTGTCACTACCCTGGTTCTAACCCTGCACCAGTGCCTTTCTACCCTGGTTCTAACCCTGCACTAGTGTCACTACCCTGGTTCACAACCCCCTAGATGTCACTACCTGGTTCAGTGTCACTACCCTGGTTCTAACCCTGCACTAGTGCCTTTACCCTGGTTCTAACCCTGCACTAGCGCCTCTACCCTGGTTCTAACCCTGCACTAGTGTCACTACCCTGGTTCTAACCCTGCACTAGTGCCTTTACCCTGGTTCTAACCCTGCACTAGTGCCTCTACCTGGTTCTAACCCTGCACCAGTGTCACTACCCTGGTTCTAACCCTGCACTAGCGTCACTACCCTGGTTCTAACCCTGCACTAGTGCTCTATCCCTGGTTCTAACCCCTGCACTAGTGCCACTACCCTGGTTCTAACCCTGCACTAGTGTCACTACCCCTGGATAACCCTGCACTAGTGTCACTACCCTGGTTCTAACCCTGCACTAGTGTCACTACCCTGGTTCTAACCCTGCACTAGTGCCCTCAACCCTGGGATTCTAACCCCGCACTAGTGCCTCTACCCTGGTTCTAACCCTGCACTAGCGCCACTACCCTGGTTCTAACCCTGCACTAGTGCCTCTACCCTGGTTCTAACCCTGCACAGCGCCTACCCTGGGATTCTAACCCTGCACTAGCGCCTCTACCCTGGTTCTAACCCCTGCACAGTGCCTCTACCCTGGTTCTAACCCTGCACTAGCGCCACTACCCTGGTTCCTAACCCTGCACTAGCGCCTCTACCCTGGTTCTCCCAACCCTGCACTGAGCGCCTCTACCCTGGTTCTAACCTGCACTAGCGCCTCTACCCTGGTTCTAACCCTGCACTAGCGCCTCTACCAGTTCTAACCCTGCACTAGCGCCTCTACCCTGGTTCTAATGCACTAGTGTCACTACCTAGTTCTAACCCTGCACTAGCGCCTCTACCCTGGTTCAAACCCTGCACTAGCGCCTCTACCCTGGTTCTAACCCTGCACTAGTGCCACTACCCTGGTTCTAACCCTGCACTAGCGCCTCTACCCTGGTTCTAACCCTGCACTAGCGCCTCTACCCTGGTTCTAACCCTGCACTAGTGTCACTACCCTGGTTCTACCCAACTGCACTAGTGCCACTACCTGGTTCTAACCCTGCACTAGTGTCACTACCCTGGTTCTAACCCTGCACTAGTGTCACTACCCTGGTTCTAACCCTGCACTAGTGTCACTACCCTGGTTCTAACCCTGCACTAGTGTCACTACCCTGGATCTAACCCTGCACTAGCGCCTCTACCCTGGTTCTAACCCTGCACTAGTGTCACCCTGGTTCTAACCCTGCACTAGTGCCTTTACCCTGGTTCCTGCACTAGTGTCTCTACCCTGGTTCTAACCCTGCACTAGTGCCTACCCTGGTTCTAACCCTGCACTAGTGTCACTACCTGGTTCTAACCCTGCACTAGTGCCTTTACCTTGGTTCTAACCCTGCACTAGTGTCACTACCCTGGTTCTAACCCTGCACTAGCGCCTCTACCCTGGATCTAACCCTGCACTAGTGTCACTACCCTGGTTCTAACCCTGCACTAGTGCCACTACCATGGTTCTAACCCTGCACTAGTGTCACTACCCTGGTTCTAACCCTGCACTAGTGTCACTACCCTGGTTCTAACCCTGCACTAGTGTCACTACCCTGGTTCTAACCCTGCACTAGCGCCTCTACCCTGGATCTAACCCTGCACTAGCGCCTCTACCCTGATTCTAACCCTGCACTAGCGTCACTACCCTGTTTCTAACCCTGCACTAGCGCTCTACCCTGGTTCCAACCCTGCACTAGTGTCACTACCCCGGGCTCCCAACCTGCACTAGCGCCTCTACCCTGGATCTAACCCTGCACTAACCTCTACCCTGGTTCTAACCCCTGCACTAGCGCCTCTACCTGGTTCTAACCCTGCACTAGCGCCTCTACCCTGGTTCTAACCCCTGCACTAGCGCCTCTACCCTGGGATCTAACCCTGCACAGCGCCTCTACCCTGGTTCTAACCCTGCACCACGCCTCTACCCTGGTTCTAACCTCTGCACTAGCGCCCTCTACCCTGGTTCTAACCCTGCACTAGCGCCCTCTACCTGGTTCTAACCTGCACTAGCGCCTACCCTGGTTCTAACCCTGCACTAGCGCCTCTACCCTGGTTCTAACCCTGCACTAGTAGCCTCTACCCTGGTTCTAACCCTGCACTATTGATACATTTACACAAAAGGCAGAAGTGAGGCTGAACCTGTTGAGGTGTGTTTAAAAGAGGAATTCTGAGAAAAGCTTCCCGAGTTCAGTGGTTTCAAAGAACCTTTGTAAAGGGAACGATCAAGGCCACATCAGGTTAGTTAGTTAGTGTTGGACTGATGCTAAAGGAACGATCAAGGCCACATCAGGTTAGTTAGTGTTGGACTGATGCTAAGGGGACGATCAAGGCCAAATCGGGTTAGTTAGTGTTGGACTGATGCTAAAGGGGACGATCAAGGCCACATCAGGTTAGTTAGTGTTGGACTGATGCTAAAGGGGACGATCAAGGCCACATCAGGTTAGTTAGTGTTGGACTGATGCTAAGGGAACGATCAAGGCCACATCAGGTTAGTTAGTGTTGGACTGATGCTAAAGGAACGATCAAGGCCACATCAGGTTAGTTAGTGTTGGACTGATGCTAAGGGGACGATCAAGGCCACATCAGGTTAGTTAGTGTTGGACTGATGCTAAAGGGGACGATCAAGGCCACATCAGGTTAGTTAGTGTTGGACTGACGCTAAAGGGGACGATCAAGGCCACATCAGGTTAGTTAGTGTTGGACTGATGCTAAGGGGACGATCAAGGCCAAACCGTTAGTTAGTGTTGGACTGATGCTAAGGCGATCAAGGCCACATCAGGTTAGTTAGTGTTGGACTGATGCTAAAGGACGATCAAGGCCACATCAGGTTAGTTAGTGTTGGACTGATGCTAAAGGAACGATCAAGGCCACATCAGGTTAGTTAGTGTTGGACTGATGCTAAGGGGACGATCAAGGCCACATCAGGTTAGTTAGTGTTGGACTGATGCTAAAGGGGACGATCAAGGCCACATCAGGTTAGTTAGTGTTGGACTGATGCTAAGGGAACGATCAAGGCCACATCAGGTTAGTTAGTGTTGGACTGATGCTAAGGGAACGATCAAGGCCACATCAGGTTAGTTAGTGTTGGACTGACGCTAAGGGAACGATCAAGGCCACATCAGGCTAGTTAGTGTTGGACTGATGCTAAGGGAACGATCAAGGCCACATCAGGTTAGTTAGTGTTGGACTGAAGCTAAGGGAACGATCAAGGCCACATCAGGTTAGTTAGTGTTGGACTGACGCTAAGGGAACAATCAAGGCCACATCAGGTTAGTTAGTGTTGGACTGATGCTAAAGGAACGATCAAGGCCACATCAGGTTAGTTAGTGTTGGACTGATGCTAAGGGGACGATCAAGGCCACATCAGGTTAGTTAGTGTTGGACTGATGCTAAAGGGGACGATCAAGGCCACATCAGGTTAGTTAGTGTTGGACTGATGCTAAAGGGAACGATCAAGGCCACATCAGGTTAGTTAGTGTTGGACTGATGCTAAGGGAACGATCAAGGCCACATCAGGTTAGTTAGTGTTGGACTGGCGCTAAGGGAACGATCAAGGCCACATCAGGCTAGTTAGTGTTGGACTGATGCTAAGGGAACGATCAAGGCCACATCAGGTTAGTTAGTGTTGGACTGAAGCTAAGGGAACGATCAAGGCCACATCAGGTTAGTTAGTGTTGGACTGACGCTAAGGGAACAATCAAGGCCACATCAGGTTAGTTAGTGTTGGACTGATGCTAAAGGGAACGATCAAGGCCACATCAGGTTAGTTAGTGTTGGACTGATGCTAAGGGAACGATCAAGGCCACATCAGGTTAGTTAGTGTTGGACTGATGCTAAAGGGAACGATCAAGGCCACATCAGGTTAGTTAGTGTTGGACTGATGCTAAGGGAACGATCAAGGCCACATCAGGTTAGTTAGTGTTGGACTGATGCTAAGGGAACGATCAAGGCCACATCAGGTTAGTTAGTGTTGGACTGATGCTAAGGGGACGATCAAGGCCACATCAGGTTAGTTAGTGTTGGACTGAAGCTAAGGGAACGATCAAGGCCACATCAGGTTAGTTAGTGTTGGACTGACGCTAAGGGAACAATCAAGGCCACATCAGGTTAGTTAGTGTTGGACTGATGCTAAGGGAACGATCAGTCTTCCCACAGAGAGCTGCCTCATGCAGGGGTCAGGGGTTAATGATTAAAGGTTAGTTAGTGTTCCTCTTACATCCAGCAGGAGGCGAACCGCCTCAGTCTTCCCACAGAGAGCTGCCTCATGCAGGGGTCAGGGGTTAGGGGTCAGGGGTTAATGATTAAAGGTTAGTTAGTGTTCCTCTTACATCCAGCAGGAGGCGAACCGCCTCAGTCTTCCCACAGAGAGCTGCCTCATGCAGGGGTCAGGGGTCAGGGGTTAGGGCTCAGGGGTCAGGGGTTAGGGCTCAGGGGTCAGGGGTCAGGGGTCAGGGGTTAATGATTAAAGGTTAGTTAGTGTTCCTCTTACATCCAGCAGGAGGCGAACCGCCTCAGTCTTCCCACATAGAGCTGCCTCATTCAGGGGTTAGGGGTTAGGGCTCAGGGGTCAGGGGTCAGGGGTCAGGGGTTAATGATTAAAGGTTTAGTTGTAGTCCCTCTTACATCCAGCAGGAGGCGAACCGCCTCAGTCTTCCCACAGAGAGCTGCCTCATGTAGAGCGGTGCCTGCCTTGGTCTGTCTATTGATGTCTATTCCAGACTGGATCAACAGCCTGGGGACCACACACACACACACACACACACACACACACACACACACACACACACACACACACACACACACACACACACACAGGTTTCTTTTAAATAATTGTTTTATACATTTATTTGTCCCAAATATGTTCATCTGGACAGTTTTTGTCGATCGCTTGAGCACATTTGTCCCAATAAATACTAACTAGAACTATCAATATACCCTAACATGGTTAACCATCTGGCCCAATAAATACTAACTAGAACTATCAATATACCCTAACATGGTTAACCATCTGGCCCAATAAATACTAACTAGAACTATCAATATACCCTAACATGGTTAACCATCTGGCCCAATAAATACTAACTAGAACTATCAATATACCCTAACATGGTTAACCATTTGTCCCAATAAATACTAACTAGAACTATCAATATACCCTAACATGGTTAACCATCTGGCCCAATAAATACTAACTAGAACTATCAATATACCCTAACATGGTTAACCATCTGGACCAATAAATACTAACTCCAACTATCAATATACCCTAACATGGTTAAACATCTGGCCCAATAAATACTAACTAGAACTATCAATATACCCTAACATGGTTATCCATCTGGCCCAATAAATACTAACTAGAACTATCAATATACCCTAACATGGTTAACCATCTGGCCCAATAAATACTAACTCCAACTATCAATATACCCTAACATGGTTAACCATCTGGCCCAATAAATACTAACTAGAACTATCAATATACCCTAAAATGGTTAACCATCTGGCCCAATAAATACTAACTCCAACTATCAATATACCCTAACATGGTTAACCATCTGGCCCAATAAATACTAACTAGAACTATCAATATACCCTAACATGGTTAACCATCTGGCCCAATAAATACTAACTAGAACTATCAATATACCCTAACATGGTTATCCATCTGGCCCAATAAATACTAACTAGAACTATCAATATACCCTAACATGGTTAACCATCTGGCCCAATAAATACTAACTCCAACTATCAATATACCCTAACATGGTTAACCATCTGGCCCAATAAATACTAACTAGAACTATCAATATACCCTAACATGGTTAACCATCTGGCCCAATAAATACTAACTCCAACTATCAATATACCCTAACATGGTTAACCATCTGGCCCAATAAATACTAACTCCAACTATCAATATACCCTAACATGGTTAACCATCTGGCCCAATAAATACTAACTAGAACTATCAATATACCCTAACATGGTTAACCATCTGGCCCAATAAATACTAACTAGAACTATCAATATACCCTAACATGGTTAACCATCTGGCCCAATAAATACTAACTAGAACTATCAATATACCCTAACATGGTTAACCATCTGGCCCAATAAATACTAACTAGAACCATCAATATACCCTAACATGGTTAACCATCTGGCCCAATAAATACTAACTCCAACTATCAATATACCCTAACATGGTTAACGATCTGGCCCAATAAATACTAAATCCAACTATCAATATACCCTAACATGGTTAACCATCTGGCCCAATAAATACTAACTCCAACTATCAATATACCCTAACATGGTTAACCATCTGGCCCAATAAATACTAACTAGAACTATCAATATACCCTAACATGGTTAACCATCTGGCCCAATAAATACTAACTCCAACTATCAATATACCCTAACATGGTTAACCATCTGGCCCAATAAATACTAACTCCAACTATCAATATACCCTAACATGGTTAACCATCTGGCCCAATAAATACTAACTAGAACTATCAATATACCCTAACATGGTTAACCATCTGGCCCAATAAATACTAACTAGAACTATCAATATACCCTAACATGGTTAACCATCTGGCCCAATAAATACTAACTAGAACTATCAATATACCCTAACATGGTTAACCATCTGGCCCAATAAATACTAACTCCAACTATCAATATACCCTAACATGGTTAACCATCTGGCCCAATAAATACTAAATCCAACTATCAATATACCCTAACATGGTTAACCATCTGGCCCAATAAATACTAACTCCAACTATCAATATACCCTAACATGGTTAACCATCTGGCCCAAATAAATACCCTAACATGGTTAAATCTGGCCCAATCAATATACCTAACATGGTCAATAACCCATCTGGCCCAATAAATACTAACTCCAACTATCAATATACCCTAACATGGTTAACCATCTGGCCCAATAAATACTAACTCCAACTATCAATATACCCTAACATGGTTAACCATCTGGCCCAATAAATACTAACTAGAACTATCAATATACCCTAACATGGTTAACCATCTGGCCCAATAAATACTAACTAGAACTATCAATATACCCTAACATGGTTAACCATCTGGCCCAATAAATACTAACTAGAACTATCAATATACCCTAACATGGTTAACCATCTGGCCCAATAAATACTAACTAGAACTATCAATATACCCTAACATGGTTAACCATCTGGCCCAATAAATACTAACTAGAACTATCAAT
>NW_027040429.1:281532-296532 GCF_034236695.1 Oncorhynchus nerka
GACTGGGGACAACAACAACAACAACACACGGATTAGACTGGTGTTGGAGCAACATCTCAGACTGGGGACAACAACAACAACAACAACAACACACGGATTAGACTGGTGTTGGAGCAACATCTCAGACTGGGGGAACAACAACAACACACGGATTAGACTGGTGTTGGAGCAACATCTCAGACTGGGGACAACAACAAAAACAACAACAACAACACACGGATTAGACCGGTGTTGGAGCAACATCTCAGACTGGGGGAACAACAACAACACACGGATTAGACTGGTGTTGGAGCAACATCTCAGACTGGGGGAACAACAACAACACACGGATTAGACTGGTGTTGGAGCAACATCTCAGACTGGGGACAACAACAACACACGGATTAGACTGGTGCTGGAGCAACATCTCAGACTGGGGGAACAACAACAACAACAACACACGGATTAGACTGGTGTTGGAGCAACATCTCAGACTGGGGGAACAACAACACACGGATTAGACTGGTGTTGGAGCAACATCTCAGACTGGGGGAACAACAACACACGGATTAGACTGGTGTTGGAGCAACATCTCAGACTGGGGGAACAACAACAACAACAACAACAACACACGGATTAGACTGGTGTTGGAGCAACATCTCAGACTGGGGGAACAACAACAACAACAACAACAACACACGGATTAGACTGGTGTTGGAGCAACATCTCAGACTGGGGGAACAACAACAAAAACAACAACAACAACACACGGATTAGACTGGTGTTGGAGCAACATCTCAGACTGGGGGAAGAACAACACACGGATTAGACTGGTGTTGGAGCAACATCTCAGACTGGGGGAACAACAACAAAAACAACAACAACAACACACGGATTAGACTGGTGTTGGAGCAACATCTCAGACTGGGGGAACAACAACAACAACAACACACGGATTAGACTGGTGTTGGAGCAACATCTCAGACTGGGGGAACAACAACAACAACAACAACAACACACGGATTAGACTGATGCTGGAGCAACATCTCAGACTGGGGACAACAACAACACACGGATTAGACTGGTGTTGGAGCAACATCTCAGACTGGGGGAACAACAACACACGGATTAGACTGGTGCTGGAGCAACATCTCAGACTGGGGGAACAACAACAACAACACACGGATTAGACTGGTGTTGGAGCAACATCTCAGACTGGGGGAACAACAACAACAACAACACACGGATTAGACTGGTGTTGGAGCAACATCTCAGACTGGGGGAACAACAACAACACACGGATTAGACTGGTGCTGGAGCAACATCTCAGACTGGGGGAACAACAACAACAACACTCGGATTAGACTGGTGCTGGAGCAACATCTCAGACTGGGGGAACAACAACAACACACGGATTAGACTGGTGCTGAAGCAACATCTCAGACTGGGGGAACAACAACAACAACAACAACAACACACGGATTAGACTGGTGTTGGAGCAACATCTCAGACTGGGGGAACAACAACAACACACGGATTAGACTGGTGTTGGAGCAACATCTCAGACTGGGGGAACAACAACAACAACAACAACAACACACGGATTAGACTGGTGTTGGAGCAACATCTCAGACTGGGGGAACAACAACACACGGATTAGACTGGTGTTGGAGCAACATCTCAGACTGGGGGAACAACAACACACGGATTAGACTGATGTTGGAGCAACATCTCAGACTGGGGGAACAACAACAACAACAACAACAACAACAACACACGGATTAGACTGGTGTTGGAGCAACATCTCAGACTGGGGGAAGAACAACACACGGATTAGACTGGTGTTGGAGCAACATCTCAGACTGGGGGAACAACAACAAAAACAACAACAACAACACACGGATTAGACTGGTGCTGGAGCAACATCTCAGACTGGGGGAACAACAACACACGGATTAGACTGGTGTTGGAGCAACATCTCAGACTGGGGGAACAACAACAACAACAACAACAACAACACATGGATTAGACTGGTGTTGGAGCAACATCTCAGACTGGGGGAACAACAACAACAACAATACACGGATTAGACTGGTGTTGGAGCAACATCTCAGACTGGGGGAACAACAACAACAACAACAACACACGGATTAGACTGGTGTTGGAGCAACATCTCAGACTGGGGGAACAACAACAAAAACAACAACAACAACACACGGATTAGACTGGTGTTGGAGCAACATCTCAGACTGGGGGAACAACAACAACACACGGATTAGACTGGTGTTGGAGCAACATCTCAGACTGGGGGAACAACAACAACACACGGATTAGACTGGTGTTGGAGCAACATCTCAGACTGGGGGAACAACAACACACGGATTAGACTGGTGTTGGAGCAACATCTCAGACTGGGGGAACAACAACACACGGATTAGACTGGTGTTGGAGCAACATCTCAGACTGGGGGAACAACAACAACACACGGATTAGACTGGTGTTGGAGCAACATCTCAGACTGGGGGAACAACAACAACAACACACAGATTAGACTGGTGTTGGAGCAACATCTCAGACTGGGGGAACAACAACACACGGATTAGACTGGTGCTGGAGCAACATCTCAGACTGGGGGAACAACAACACACGGATTAGACTGGTGTTGGAGCAACATCTCAGACTGGGGGAACAACAACACACGGATTAGACTGGTGTTGGAGCAACATCTCAGACTGGGGGAACAACAACAACAACAACAACAACACACGGATTAGACTGGTGCTGGAGCAACATCTCAGACTGGGGGAACAACAACAACAACAACAGCACACAGATTAGACTGGTGTTGGAGCAACATCTCAGACTGGGGGAACAACAACACACGGATTAGACTGGTGCTGGAGCAACATCTCAGACTGGGGGAACAACAACACACGGATTAGACTGGTGTTGGAGCAACATCTCAGACTGGGGGAACAACAACACACGGATTAGACTGGTGTTGGAGCAACATCTCAGACTGGGGGAACAACAACAACAACAACAACAACACACGGATTAGACTGGTGCTGGAGCAACATCTCAGACTGGGGGGAACAGACTGGTGTTGGAGCAACATCTCAGACTGGGGAACAACAACAACAACAACAACAACAACAACACACGGATTAGACTGGTGTTGGAGCAACATCTCAGACTGGGGGAACAACAACAACAACGGATTAGACACATCTCAACAACAACACACGGATTAGACTGGTGTTGGAGCAACATCTCAGACTGGGGGAACAACAACACACGGATTAGACTGGTGTTGGAGCAACATCTCAGACTGGGGGAACAACAACACGGATTAGACTGGTGTTGGAGCAACATCTCAGACTGGGGGAACAACAACACACGGATTAGACTGGTGTTGGAGCAACATCTCAGACTGGGGGAACAACAACACACGGATTAGACTGGTGCTGGAGCAACATCTCAGACTGGGGGAACAACAACACACGGATTAGACTGGTGTTGGAGCAACATCTCAGACTGGGGGAACAACAACACACGGATTAGACTGGTGCAACATCTGGAGCAACATCTCAGACTGGGGGAACAACAACAACAACAACAACAACACACGGATTAGACTGGTGCTGGAGCAACATCTCAGACTGGGGGAACAACAACACACGGATTAGACTGGTGTTGGAGCAACATCTCAGACTGGGGGAACAACAACAACAACAACAACAACAACAACACACGGATTAGACTGGTGTTGGAGCAACATCTCAGACTGGGGGAACAACAACACACGGATTAGACTGGTGCTGGAGCAACATCTCAGACTGGGGGAACAACAACACACGGATTAGACTGGTGTTGGAGCAACATCTCAGACTGGGGACAACAACAACACACGGATTAGACTGGTGTTGGAGCAACATCTCAGACTGGGGGAACAACAACAACACACGGATTAGACTGGTGTTGGAGCAACATCTCAGACTGGGGGAACAACACACGGATTAGACTGGTGTTGGAGCAACATCTCAGACTGGGGAACAACAACACACGGATTAGACTGGTGTTGGAGCAACATCTCAGACTGGGGGAACAACAACAACACACGGATTAGACTGGTGTTGGAGCAACATCTCAGACTGGGGGAACAACAACAACAACACACAGATTAGACTGGTGTTGGAGCAACATCTCAGACTGGGGGAACAACAACAACACGGATTAGACTGGTGCTGGAGCAACATCTCAGACTGGGGGAACAACAACACAGATTAGACTGGTGTTGGGCAACATCTCAGACTGGGGGAACAACAACACACGGATTAGACTGGTGTTGGAGCAACATCTCAGACTGGGGGAACAACAACAACAACAACAACAACACACGGATTAGACTGGTGCTGGAGCAACATCTCAGACTGGGGGAACAACAACAACAACAACAGCACACAGATTAGACTGGTGTTGGAGCAACATCTCAGACTGGGGGAACAACAACACACGGATTAGACTGGTGCTGGAGCAACATCTCAGACTGGGGGAACAACAACACACGGATTAGACTGGTGTTGGAGCAACATCTCAGACTGGGGGAACAACAACACACGGATTAGACTGGTGTTGGAGCAACATCTCAGACTGGGGGAACAACAACAACAACAACAACAACACACGGATTAGACTGGTGCTGGAGCAACATCTCAGACTGGGGGAACAACAACACACGGATTAGACTGGTGTTGGAGCAACATCTCAGACTGGGGGAACAACAACAACAACAACAACAACAACAACACACGGATTAGACTGGTGTTGGAGCAACATCTCAGACTGGGGGGAGTTAGACTGGTGCTGGAGCAACATCTCAGACTGGGGGAACAACAACACACGGATTAGACTGGTGTTGGAGCAACATCTCAGACTGGGGGAACAACAACAACAACAACAACAACACGGATTAGACTGGTGCTGGAGCAACATCTCAGACTGGGGAACAACAACAACAACAACAGCACGGATTAGACTGGTGCTGGAGCAACATCTCAGACTGGGGACAACAACAACAACAACACACGGATTAGACTGGTGTTGGAGCAACATCTCAGACTGGGGACAACAACAACAACAACAACACACGGATTAGACTGGTGTTGGAGCAACATCTCAGACTGGGGGAACAACAACAACACACGGATTAGACTGGTGTTGGAGCAACATCTCAGACTGGGGACAACAACAAAAACAACAACAACAAACACACGGATTAGACTGGTGTTGGAGCAACATCTCAGAACAACAACAACACACGGATTAGACTGGTGCTGGAGCAACATCTCAGACTGGGGGGATTAGACTGGTGCTGGAGAACAACAACAACACACGGATTAGACTGGTGTTGGAGCAACATCTCAGACTGGGGGAACAACAGCAACACACGGATTAGACTGGTGTTGGAGCAACATCTCAGACTGGGGACAACAACACACACGGATTAGACTGGTGCTGGAGCAACATCTCAGACTGGGGGAACAACAACAACAACACACGGATTAGACTGGTGTTGGAGCAACATCTCAGACTGGGGAACAACAACACACGGATTAGACTGGTGTTGGAGCAACATCTCAGACTGGGGGAACAACAACACACGGATTAGACTGGTGTTGGAGCAACATCTCAGACTGGGGGAACAACAACAACAACAACACACAGATTAGACTGGTGTTGGAGCAACATCTCAGACTGGGGGAACAACAACACACGGATTAGACTGGTGCTGGAGCAACATCTCAGACTGGGGGAACAACAACACACGGATTAGACTGGTGTTGGAGCAACATCTCAGACTGGGGGAACAACAACAACAACAACAACAACAACACACGGATTAGACTGGTGTTGGAGCAACATCTCAGACTGGGGGAACAACAACAAAAACAACAACAACAACACACGGATTAGACTGGTGTTGGAGCAACATCTCAGACTGGGGGAACAACAACAACAAAACAACAACAACAACACGGATTAGACTGGTGTTGGAGCAACATCTCAGACTGGGAACAACAACAACAACAACAACAACAACACACGGATTAGACTGGTGTTGGAGCAACATCTCAGACTGGGGGAACAACAACAAAAACAACAACAACAACACACGGATTAGACTGGTGTTGGAGCAACATCTCAGACTGGGGGAACAACAACACACGGATTAGACTGGTGTTGGAGCAACATCTCAGACTGGAGCAACATCTCAGACTGGGAACAACAACAAAAACAACAACAACAACACACGGATTAGACTGGTGTTGGAGCAACATCTCAGACTGGGGAACAACAACAACAACAACACACGGATTAGACTGATGCTGGAGCAACATCTCAGACTGGGGACAACAACAACACATGGATTAGACTGGTGTTGGAGCAACATCTCAGACTGGGGGAACAACAACAACACACGGATTAGACTGGTGCTGGAGCAACATCTCAGACTGGGGGAACAACAACAACAACACACGGATTAGACTGGTGTTGGAGCAACATCTCAGACTGGGGGAACAACAACAAAAACAACAACAACAACACACGGATTAGACTGGTGTTGGAGCAACATCTCAGACTGGGGGAACAACAACAACAACAACAACAACACACGGATTAGACTGATGCTGGAGCAACATCTCAGACTGGGGACAACAACAACACACGGATTAGACTGGTGCTGGAGCAACATCTCAGACTGGGGGAACAACAACACACGGATTAGACTGGTGTTGGAGCAACATCTCAGACTGGGGGAACAACAACAACAACAACAACAACAACACGGATTAGACTGGTGTTGGAGCAACATCTCAGACTGGGGGAACAACAACACACGGATTAGACTGGTGTTGGAGCAACATCTCAGACTGGGGGAACAACAACAACAACAACAACAACACACGGATTAGACTGGTGTTGGAGCAACATCTCAGACTGGGGGAACAACAACAACAACAACAACAACAACACACGGATTAGACTGGTGTTGGAGCAACATCTCAGACTGGGGGAACAACAAAAACAACAACAACAACACACGGATTAGACTGGTGTTGGAGCAACATCTCAGACTGGGGGAAGAACAACACACGGATTAGACTGGTGTTGGAGCAACATCTCAGACTGGGGAACAACAACAAAAACAACAACAACAACACGGATTAGACTGGTGTTGGAGCAACATCTCAGACTGGGGAACAACAACAACAACAACACAACAACAACACACGGATTAGACTGATGCTGGAGCAACATCTCAGACTGGGGACAACAACAACACACGGATTAGACTGGTGTTGGAGCAACATCTCAGACTGGGGAACAACAACACACGGATTAGACTGGTGCTGGAGCAACATCTCAGACTGGGGAACAACAACAACAACACACGGATTAGACTGGTGTTGGAGCAACATCTCAGACTGGGGAACAACAACAAAAATAACAACAACAACACACGGATTAGACTGGTGTTGGAGCAACATCTCAGACTGGGGAACAACAACAACAACAACAACACACGGATTAGACTGATGCTGGAGCAACATCTCAGACTGGGGACAACAACAACACACGGATTAGACTGGTGTTGGAGCAACATCTCAGACTGGGGGAACAACAACACACGGATTAGACTGGTGCTGGAGCAACATCTCAGACTGGGGGAACAACAACAACAACACACGGATTAGACTGGTGTTGGAGCAACATCTCAGACTGGGGGAACAACAACAACAACAACAACACACGGATTAGACTGGTGTTGGAGCAACATCTCAGACTGGGGGAACAACAACAACACACGGATTAGACTGGTGCTGGAGCAACATCTCAGACTGGGGGAACAACAACAACAACACTCGGATTAGACTGGTGCTGGAGCAACATCTCAGACTGGGGGAACAACAACAACAACAACACACGGATTAGACTGGTGCTGAAGCAACATCTCAGACTGGGGGAACAACAACAACAACAACAACAACACACGGATTAGACTGGTGTTGGAGCAACATCTCAGACTGGGGGAACAACAACACACGGATTAGACTGGTGTTGGAGCAACATCTCAGACTGGGGGAACAACAACAACAACAACAACAACACACGGATTAGACTGGTGTTGAAGCAACATCTCAGACTGGGGGAACAACAACACACGGATTAGACTGGTGTTGGAGCAACATCTCAGACTGGGGGAACAACAACACACAGATTAGACTGGTGTTGGAGCAACATCTCAGACTGGGGGAACAACAACAACAACAACAACAACAACACACGGATTAGACTGGTGTTGGAGCAACATCTCAGACTGGGGGAAGAACAACACACGGATTAGACTGGTGTTGGAGCAACATCTCAGACTGGGGGAACAACACACGGATTAGACTGGTGTTGGAGCAACATCTCAGACAGGGGGAACAACAACAACAACAACAACAACAACACACGGATTAGACTGGTGTTGGAGCAACATCTCAGACTGGGGGAAGAACAACACACGGATTAGACTGGTGTTGGAGCAACATCTCAGACTGGGGGAACAACAACAAAAACAACAACAACAACACACGGATTAGACTGGTGCTGGAGCAACATCTCAGACTGGGGGAACAACAACAACAACAACAGCACTCGGATTAGACTGGTGCTGGAGCAACATCTCAGACTGGGGACAACAACAACAACAACACACGGATTAGACTGGTGTTGGAGCAACATCTCAGACTGGGGACAACAACAACAACAACAACAACACACGGATTAGACTGGTGTTGGAGCAACATCTCAGACTGGGGGAACAACAACAACACACGGATTAGACTGGTGTTGGAGCAACATCTCAGACTGGGGACAACAACAAAAACAACAACAACAACACACGGATTAGACTGGTGTTGGAGCAACATCTCAGACTGGGGGAACAACAACAACACACGGATTAGACTGGTGCTGGAGCAACATCTCAGACTGGGGACAACAACAACACACGGATTAGACTGGTGCTGGAGCAACATCTCAGACTGGGGACAACAACAACACACGGATTAGACTGGTGTTGGAGCAACATCTCAGACTGGGGGAACAACAACAACACACGGATTAGACTGGTGTTGGAGCAACATCTCAGACTGGGGACAACAACAACACACGGATTAGACTGGTGCTGGAGCAACATCTCAGACTGGGGGAACAACAACAACAACAACACACGGATTAGACTGGTGTTGGAGCAACATCTCAGACTGGGGGAACAACAACACACGGATTAGACTGGTGTTGGAGCAACATCTCAGACTGGGGGAACAACAACACACGGATTAGACTGGTGTTGGAGCAACATCTCAGACTGGGGGAACAACAACAACAACAACACACAGATTAGACTGGTGTTGGAGCAACATCTCAGACTGGGGGAACAACAACACACGGATTAGACTGGTGCTGGAGCAACATCTCAGACTGGGGGAACAACAACACACGGATTAGACTGGTGTTGGAGCAACATCTCAGACTGGGGAACAACAACAACAACAACAACAACAACACACGGATTAGACTGGTGTTGGAGCAACATCTCAGACTGGGGGAACAACAAACACGGATTAGACTGGTGTTGGAGCAACATCTCAGACTGGGGGAACAACAACAACAACAACAACAACACACGGATTAGACTGGTGTTGGAGCAACATCTCAGACTGGGGGAACAACAACAACAACAACAACAACACACGGATTAGACTGGTGTTGGAGCAACATCTCAGACTGGGGGAACAACAACAAAAACAACAACAACAACACACGGATTAGACTGGTGTTGGAGCAACATCTCAGACTGGGGGAAGAACAACACACGGATTAGACTGGTGTTGGAGCAACATCTCAGACTGGGGGAACAACAACAAAAACAACAACAACAACACACGGATTAGACTGGTGTTGGAGCAACATCTCAGACTGGGGGAACAACAACAACAACAACACACGGATTAGACTGATGCTGGAGCAACATCTCAGACTGGGGACAACAACAACACATGGATTAGACTGGTGTTGGAGCAACATCTCAGACTGGGGGAACAACAACACACGGATTAGACTGGTGCTGGAGCAACATCTCAGACTGGGGGAACAACAACAACACACGGATTAGACTGGTGTTGGAGCAACATCTCAGACTGGGGGAACAACAACAAAAACAACAACAACAACACACGGATTAGACTGGTGTTGGAGCAACATCTCAGACTGGGGGAACAACAACAACAACAACAACAACACACGGATTAGACTGATGCTGGAGCAACATCTCAGACTGGGGACAACAACAACACACGGATTAGACTGGTGCTGGAGCAACATCTCAGACTGGGGGAACAACAACACACGGATTAGACTGGTGTTGGAGCAACATCTCAGACTGGGGGAACAACAACAACAACAACAACAACACACGGATTAGACTGGTGTTGGAGCAACATCTCAGACTGGGGGAACAACAACACACGGATTAGACTGGTGTTGGAGCAACATCTCAGACTGGGGGAACAACAACAACAACAACAACACACGGATTAGACTGGTGTTGGAGCAACATCTCAGACTGGGGGAACAACAACAACAACAACAACAACAACACACGGATTAGACTGGTGTTGGAGCAACATCTCAGACTGGGGGAACAACAACAAAAACAACAACAACAACACACGGATTAGACTGGTGTTGGAGCAACATCTCAGACTGGGGGAAGAACAACACACGGATTAGACTGGTGTTGGAGCAACATCTCAGACTGGGGGAACAACAACAAAAACAACAACAACAACACACGGATTAGACTGGTGTTGGAGCAACATCTCAGACTGGGGGAACAACAACAACAACAACACACGGATTAGACTGATGCTGGAGCAACATCTCAGACTGGGGACAACAACAACACACGGATTAGACTGGTGTTGGAGCAACATATCAGACTGGGGGAACAACAACACACGGATTAGACTGGTGCTGGAGGAACATCTCAGACTGGGGGAACAACAACAACAACACACGGATTAGACTGGTGTTGGAGCAACATCTCAGACTGGGGGAACAACAACAAAAATAACAACAACAACACACGGATTAGACTGGTGTTGGAGCAACATCTCAGACTGGGGGAACAACAACAACAACAACAACAACACACGGATTAGACTGATGCTGGAGCAACATCTCAGACTGGGGACAACAACAACACACGGATTAGACTGGTGTTGGAGCAACATCTCAGACTGGGGGAACAACAACACACGGATTAGACTGGTGCTGGAGCAACATCTCAGACTGGGGGAACAACAACAACAACACACGGATTAGACTGGTGTTGGAGCAACATCTCAGACTGGGGGAACAACAACAACAACAACAACACACGGATTAGACTGGTGTTGGAGCAACATCTCAGACTGGGGGAACAACAACAACACACGGATTAGACTGGTGCTGGAGCAACATCTCAGACTGGGGGAACAACAACAACAACACTCGGATTAGACTGGTGCTGGAGCAACATCTCAGACTGGGGGAACAACAACAACAACAACACACGGATTAGACTGGTGCTGAAGCAACATCTCAGACTGGGGGAACAACAACAACAACAACAACAACACACGGATTAGACTGGTGTTGGAGCAACATCTCAGACTGGGGGAACAACAACAACAACACTCGGATTAGACTGGTGCTGGAGCAACATCTCAGACTGGGGGAACAACAACAACAACAACACGGATTAGACTGGTGCTGAAGCAACATCTCAGACTGGGGGAACAACAACAACAACAACAACAACACACGGATTAGACTGGTGTTGGAGCAACATCTCAGACTGGGGGAACAACAACAACACACGGATTAGACTGGTGTTGGAGCAACATCTCAGACTGGGGGAACAACAACAACAACAACAACAACACACGGATTAGACTGGTGTTGAAGCAACATCTCAGACTGGGGGAACAACAACACACGGATTAGACTGGTGTTGGAGCAACATCTCAGACTGGGGGAACAACAACACACGGATTAGACTGGTGTTGGAGCAACATCTCAGACTGGGGGAACAACAACAACAACAACAACAACAACAACACACGGATTAGACTGGTGTTGGAGCAACATCTCAGACTGGGGGAAGAACAACACACGGATTAGACTGGTGTTGGAGCAACATCTCAGACTGGGGGAACAACAACACACGGATTAGACTGGTGTTGGAGCAACATCTCAGACAGGGGGAACAACAACAACAACAACAACAACAACAACACACGGATTAGACTGGTGTTGGAGCAACATCTCAGACTGGGGGAAGAACAACACACGGATTAGACTGGTGTTGGAGCAACATCTCAGACTGGGGGAACAACAACAAAAACAACAACAACAACACACGGATTAGACTGGTGCTGGAGCAACATCTCAGACAACAACAACACACGGATTAGACTGGTGTTGGAGCAACATCTCAGACTGGGGGAACAACAACAACAACAACAACAACACGGATTAGACTGGTGTTGGAGCAACATCTCAGACTGGGGAACAACAACAACACACGGATTAGACTGGTGTTGGAGCAACATCTCGGATTAGACTGGTGTTGGGCAACATCTCAGACTGGGGAACAACAACAACAACAACACACGGATTAGACTGGTGTTGGAGCAACATCTCAGACTGGGGGAACAACAACAACAACAACAACAACAACACACGGATTAGACTGGTGTTGGAGCAACATCTCAGACTGGGGGAACAACAACACACGGATTAGACTGGTGTTGGAGCAACATCTCAGACTGGGGGAACAACAACAACAACAACAACAACAACACGGATTAGACTGGTGTTGGAGCAACATCTCAGACTGGGGGAAGAACAACACACGGATTAGACTGGTGTTGGAGCAACATCTCAGACTGGGGGAACAACAACACACGGATTAGACTGGTGTTGGAGCAACATCTCAGACTGGGGAACAACAACAACAACAACAACAACAACAACACACGGATTAGACTGGTGTTGGAGCAACATCTCAGACTGGGGGAAGAACAACACACGGATTAGACTGGTGTTGGAGCAACATCTCAGACTGGGGGAACAACAACAAAAACAACAACAACAACACGGATTAGACTGGTGCTGGAGCAACATCTCAGACTGGGGAACAACAAACACAGATTAGACTGGTGTTGGAGCAACATCTCAGACTGGGGAACAACAACAACAACAACAACAACAACACACGGATTAGACTGGTGTTGGAGCAACATCTCAGACTGGGGGAACAACAACACACGGATTAGACTGGTGTTGGAGCAACATCTCAGACTGGGGGAACAACAACAACACACGGATTAGACTGGTGTTGGAGCAACATCTCAGACTGGGGAACAACAACAACAACAACACACGGATTAGACTGGTGTTGGAGCAACATCTCAGACTGGGGAACAACAACAACAACAACAACAACAACACATGGATTAGACTGGTGTTGGAGCAACGGATTAGACTGGTGTTGGAGCAACATCTCAGACTGGGGAACAACAACAAAAACAACAACAACAACACACGGATTAGACTGGTGTTGGAGCAACATCTCAGACTGGGGGAACAACAACAACACACGGATTAGACTGGTGTTGGAGCAACATCTCAGACTGGGGGAACAACAACAACACACGGATTAGACTGGTGTTGGAGCAACATCTCAGACTGGGGGAACAACAACACACGGATTAGACTGGTGTTGGAGCAACATCTCAGACTGGGGGAACAACAACAACACACGGATTAGACTGGTGTTGGAGCAACATCTCAGACTGGGGGAACAACAACAACAACAACACGGATTAGACTGGTGTTGGAGCAACATCTCAGACTGGGGGAACAACAACACACGGATTAGACTGGTGTTGGAGCAACATCTCAGACTGGGGGAACAACAACACACGGATTAGACTGGTGTTGGAGCAACATCTCAGACTGGGGGAACAACAACAACAACACACGGATTAGACTGGTGTTGGAGCAACATCTCAGACTGGGGGAACAACAACAACAACAACACACGGATTAGACTGGTGTTGGAGCAACATCTCAGACTGGGGGAACAACAACAACAACACACGGATTAGACTGGTGCTGGAGCAACATCTCAGACTGGGGGAACAACAACAACACACGGATTAGACTGGTGTTGGAGCAACATCTCAGACTGGGGGAACAACAACAACAACACACGGATTAGACTGGTGCTGGAGCAACATCTCAGACTGGGGAAACAACAACAGCAACAACAACAACAACACACGGATTAGACTGGTTTTGGAGCAACATCTCAGACTGGGGGAACAACAACACACGGATTAGACTGGTGTTGTAGCAACATCTCAGACTGGGGGAACAACAACAACAACAACAACAACACACGGATTAGACTGGTGTTGGAGCAACATCTCAGACTGGGGACAACAACAACACACGGATTAGACTGGTGCTGGAGCAACATCTCAGACTGGGGAACAACAACAACAACACACGGATTAGACTGGTGTTGGAGCAACATCTCAGACTGGGGACAACAACAACAACAACACACGGATTAGACTGGTGTTGGAGCAACATCTCAGACTGGGGACAACAACAACACACGGATTAGACTGGTGTTGGAGCAACATCTCAGACTGGGGGAACAACAACACACGGATTAGACTGGTGCTGGAGCAACATCTCAGACTGGGGGGAACAACAACACACGGATTAGACTGGTGCTGGAGCAACATCTCAGACTGGGGAACAACAACAACAAGACTTTGTCACAGGAGATTAGTCTTCAGCTTAACCTTTATTTAACTAGGCAAGTTTGTTAAGAACAAATTCTTATTT
>NW_027040429.1:301532-311532 GCF_034236695.1 Oncorhynchus nerka
GATGGAGAGAGAGGGATGGAGAGAGGGATGGAGAGAGGGATGGAGAGAAGGATGGAGGAGATGGAGAGAGAGGATGGAGAGAGGATGGATGGAGAGAGGGGATGGAGAGAGAGGGATGGAGAAGGATGAAGAGAGAAATGGAAGAAGGAAGAAAGAAAGAACGGAGAATGGAAAGAAGAGAAAAGGATGAAGAGAGACTGGATGAAAGAAAAGAATGGAAAGAGGGATGGAAGGAAAGGAATGAAAGAAAAAGGAATGATGGAGAGAGAGATGATGATGGAGAGAGGATGGAGAGAGGGATGGAGAAAGGGACAGGAGAGGGATGGAAGGATGATAGAGAGAGAGAGGGATGATGGAGAGAAAGATGGAGGAAAGGAGAGAGAGGGATGGAGAGAGAGAGGATGATGGAGAAGATGGGATGGTATAGAAGGAGAGAGGATGGAGAGAGAAGGATGATGGAGAAGAGAATGAAGAGAAAGGAAGATGATAGAGAAGGAGAGAGACAAGGATGATGGAGAGAGAAAAGAGAGAATGAAAAGGAAGAAAGGATGGAGAGAGAAAGAAGGAATGAAGGGAAAGAATGAGAAGAAGAGGATAGAAGAGAAAGGGATGAAAGAGAGATAGAGGGAAAGGAATGGAAGAAAGAGATGAGAAAGGAGAAGAGAAGGGATGAAAGAGAGAGAGGATGAGAGAAAGGGATGAAGGAGAAGAGGATGAATGGAGAGAAAAAAGAGATGGAGAAGAGAATAGATGGAATGAGGAATGATGAATGAGAAGGGATGAAAGAAAAGAGATAGAGAAAGAAATGATGAAGAAAGAATGATAGGGATGAGAAAAGAAAAGAAAGAATGAATGGAAGAAGAATGAAAGAATGATGAAAGAAGAAGAAGAAAATGGAGAGAAAGGGGGAATGAAAGAAAAAGAATGGAAAAGGAATAGGGAAGAATGAAGAATGAAAAAGGATGGAGGAAGAAAGAATGAAAGAGAAGGAATGGAGATAAAGAAAGATGAGAAGGATGATGGAGAGAGGGATGAGAGAGAGAATGAAGAAAGAAGAAGGGAATGATGGAGAGAGAAAGGGATGATGGAAGAAAGAAGAATGAAGAAAGGATGAAAAGACTGAAGAAAGAAATGGAGAGAGAGGAATGAAAGGGATGAAGAAAGGAATGAAAGAAAGGGAAGAAGAAAAAAGGGATGGAAGAAAGAGATGGAAAGAGAAGAATGAAAGAAAGAGAATGAAGAAAGGGATGGAGAGAAGAAGGAATGATGAAGAAAGGGAAGAGAGAAGGAATGGAGAGAAGGATGGAGAGAAAGAGAATGAGAGAAGGATGAGATGGAGAGATGGAGAGAGAGGGATGATGGAGAGAGGGATGGAAAGAGAGGGATGGAGGAGAGAAGAAGGAATGGAGAATGGGAAGAAAGATGAGGGATGAAAAGAGAGAAAAGAGATGAAAGAGAGGAGATGAGATGAAGAAGAAAGGGATGGAGAGAGAGGGATGATGGAGAGAGGGGATGATAAGAGAGAGAGATGGAGAGAGAAGGATGGACAAGAGGAATGAAAAAAGGATGAGATAAGAGATGAGAGAAGAGGAATGATAAAGAGATAGAGAAAGGATGGGAGGAAAGAGAATGATAGAAAGGAGAGAGGGATGATGGGGAATATGAAGACAATGAGGAGAGAAGAGAGGGGATGGAGAGAGAAAGATGATGAAAGGAAGAGAGGGAATGGGAGGATGAGAAGGGATAGAAGGAGAGAAAGGGATGGAAAGGGAATGATAAGAAGAATGATGAGAGAAGAGAATGATAGAAAGAGATAGAAAGAGAAGAAAGAAAAGAATGAAGAAAGAAAGAGAATGAGAGAAGAGGTGGAGAAAGAGAAAATAGAAAGAATGAATTTTTAATGAAAGAAAGAATGAGGACAAAGAAAGAAATGAGATAGAAAAGATGAAAGGAAAGAAAGAATGATAAGGAGATTAAGAAGGATGGAGATGGAGAGAGGGATGATGATAGAGGATGGAGAGAGAGGATGAGGGAGAGAGGGATGATGGAGAAAGAGGATGTAAACAAGGGATGTGGGGTTACAGATGAGATAGCAGTTGGAGAGAGGGATGTGGGAGAGAGAGGATGATGGAGAGAGGGATGGGAGAGAGGATGATGGGAGAGAGGGATGGGATAGGGGAGGAGAGGGGATGATGGAGAGAGGGGATGAAGAGATGGGGATAGAGAGTGAGGGATGGAGAGAGGGATGTAGGGAAGGATGAGATAGAGATGGAGAGAGGATGGAGGGAGAGGGATGATGGAGGGAGGATGGAGAGAGAGGGATGATGGAGAGAGGGATGGAGAGAGAGGGATGGAGGGAGAGAGGATGATGGAGAGAGGGATGGAGAGAGGATGATGGAGAGAGGGATGGAGAGATAGATTGAGGGAGAGAGGGATGAGGAGAGGGATGATGGGGTTAGAGAGTGAGGTGGATGGGGATAGAGGGAGTGTGGGGAGAGGGATGGGGGAGAGAGCAGTGGATAGGGGATAGAGGCAGTGTGGGGGATAGAGGCAGTGTGGGGATAGAGGGATGTGGGGAGAGAGGAGTGTGGGGATAGAGGCATGTGGGGGATAGAGGCAGTGTGGGGATAGGCAGTGTGGGATAGAGGGATAGGATAGGCAGTGTGGGGATAGAGGCAGTGTGGGGGATAGAGGCAGTGTGGGGGATAGAGGCAGTGTGGGGATAGTGGGGGAGAGGCAGTGTGGGGATAGAGGCAGTGTGGGGATAGAGGCAGTGTGGGGGATAGAGGCAGTGTGGGGATAGAGGCAGTGTGGGGATAGAGCAGTGTGGGTTACAGTATACAGTAGTGGTGTGTTTGATGCCTGATTGTGTGTGTGGTGTGGCAGATAGAGGCAGTGTGTGGAGGGAGTGATGAGTGTCAGTGTGGGATACAGATACAGTAGTGGTGTGTTTGATGCCTGAGTGTGTGGCAGTGTGAGGGATAGAGGCAGTGTGTGTGTGGCAGTGGAGGGATAGAGGCAGTGGCAGTGTGGGGTTACAGTATACAGTAGTGGTGTGTTTGATGCCTGATTGTGTGTGTGTGTGGGCAGTGTGGGGATAGAGGCAGTGTGGGGATAGAGGCAGTGTGGGGATAGAGGCAGTGTGGGGATAGAGGCAGTGTGGGGGATAGAGGCAGTGTGGGGGATAGAGGCAGTGTGGGGATAGTGGCAGTGTGGGGGATAGGGCAGTGTGGGTTTGATAGTGCAGTGTGGGGATAGAGGCAGTGTGGGGGATAGAGTGCAGTCTGGGGATAGAGGCAGTGTGGGGGATAGAGGCAGTGTGTGGTTACAGTGATACAGTAGTGGTGTTTGATGCCTGAGGATAGGGGGTGGGTGAGTGGCAGTGTGAGGATAGAGGCAGTGTGTGAGTGTCAGTGTGAGGGGTTACAGTATACAATGGTGGTGTGTTTGATGCAGTGTGATTTGTGTGTGAGTGTCAGTGTGGGGGATAGAGGCAGTGTGTGTGTGTGAGGATAGAGAGTGTGTGAGTGGCAGTGTGGGGTTACAGTATACAGTAGTGGTGTGTTTGATGCCTGATTGTGTGTGTGTGTGAGGCAGTGTGGGGGATAGAGGCAGTGTGTGAGTGTCAGTGGATAGAGGCAGTGTGGTGTGTTTGATGGGATTGTGTCAGTGTGGATAGAGGCAGTGTGAGGCAGTGTGGGGATAGAGGCAGTGTGTGAGGTCAGTGTGAGGATAGAGGCAGTGTGAGGTAGAGGGTGTGAGGATACAGGCAGTGTGGGTGTCATAGAGTCAGAGTGGTGTGTTTGATGCCTGATTGTGGGGATAGTGCAGTGTATGAGTGCAGTGTGGGGATGTGGGGGATAGAGGCAGTGTGGGGGGATAGAGGCAGTGTGGGGATAGAGGCAGTGTGGGGGGGATAGTGCAGTGTGTTTGATACCAGTGACAGTGTGTGGTGTGGGGATGAGGTGAGATAGAGGCAGTGTGTGGATTCCAGGGATAGAGGCAGTGTGTGAGGATAGAGGCAGTGTGGGGGATAGAGGCAGTGTGGGGATAGAGGCAGTGTGGGGGATAGAGGCAGTGTGGGGTTACAGTATACAGTAGTGGTGTGTTTGATGCCTGATTGTGTGTGTGTGGGCAGTGTGGGGATAGAGGCAGTGTGTGGGGATAGAGCAGTGTGGGGATGCAGTGTGAGGATAGAGGCAGTGTGGGGGTGGCAGTGTGGGGGTTACAGTATACAGCAGTGTGTGTGTTTGATGCCTGATTGAGGCAGTGTGAGCAGTGTGGGATAGAGGCAGTGTGGGGGATAGAGGCAGTGTGTGTGGGCAGTGTGAGGATAGAGGCAGTCAGTGTGGGGTTACAGTATATCCAGTAGTGGTGTGTTTGATGCCTGATTGTGTGTGTGTGTGTGTGTGGCAGTGTGAGGGATAGAGGCAGTGTGTGTGTGTCAGTGTGGGGTTACAGTATACAGTAGTGGTGTGTTTGATGCCTGATTGGCCGTGGCAGTGTGAGGATAGGGCAGTGTGTGTGTGGCAGTGTGAGGATAGAGGCAGTGTGTGTGTGTCAGTGGGGATAGAGGCAGTGTGGAGTAGTCAGTGTGAGAGGCAGTGATGTGTGGCAGTGTGGGATAGCAGTGTCAGTGTGAGGATAGAGGCAGTGTGTGAGTGTCAGTGTGAGGGATAGTAGGCAGTGTTTGATGCCTGATTGTGTGTGTGTGTGTGAGTGAGGGATAGAGGCAGTGTGAGTGTCAGTCTGAGGATAGAGGCAGTGTGTGAGTGTCAGTGTGAGGATAGAGGCAGTGTGTGTCCAGTGTGAGGGATGAGGACAGAGGCAGTGTGTGAGTGTGTGAGGGATAGAGGCAGTGTGAGTGGCAGTGTGAGGGTCAGTGTGTCAGTGAGAGGATAGAGGCAGTGTGTGAGTGTCAGTATGAGGATAGAAGGCAGTGTGTGAGTGTCAGTGTGAGGATAGAGGCAGTGTGAGTGTGAGGATATAGAGGCAGTGTGAGGATGAGGCATTGTGTGAGGATAAGGCAGTGTGAGTGTCAATGTGAGGGCCAGAGGCAGTGTGTGAGTGTCAGTGTGAGGGATAGAGGCAGTGTGTGAGTGTCAGTGTGAGGGATAGAGGCAGTGTGAGTGTCAGTGTGAGGGAACGTATGTGTGAGGCAGTGTGGTGAGGGATAGAGTCAGTGTGGAGTGCAGTGTGAGGGGATAGAGGCAGTGTGTGAGGGATGGCAGTGTGTAGAGTGGCAGTGTGAGGGATAGAGGCAGTGTGTGAGTGGCAGTGTGAGGGATAGAGGCAGTGTGTGAGTGGCAGTGTGAGGGATAGAGGCAGTGTGTAAGTGCCAGTGTGAGGGATAGAGTGGGATAGAGTCAGTGTGAGGGATAGAGTCAGTGTGAGGGATAGAGGCAGTGTGTGAGTGTCAGTGTGTGAGGATAGAGGCAGTGTGTGAGGGATAGAGGCAGTGTGAGGGATAGAGTCAGTGTGAGGGATAGAGTCAGTGTGAGGGATAGAGGCAGTGTGTGAGGGATAGAGTCAGTGTGAGGGATAGAGTCAGTGTGAGGGATAGAGGCAGTGTGTGAGGGATAGAGTCAGTGTGAGGGATAGAGTCAGTGTGAGGGATAGACATGTGAATCAAGTCAAATCAAATGTTAATAGTCACATGCGCCGAATACAAACCTTACGCTGAAATAATTATATTATAATATTATATAATTATAATAATTATAATAATATATATATATATATATATATAATAATTATAATATAATAATATTATATAATATTATATAATTATAATAATTATAATAATATATATATATATAATAATAATAATTATAATATAATAATATTATATAATATTATATAATTATAATAATTATAATAATATATATATATATATATATATATATAATAATTATAATATAATAATAACCAACAATACAGTTTTAAGAAAAATAAGAAGTCAGAAAATATTGACTAAATAAACAATATATATTTTTTAAAAAGTAACACAATAAAATATGAATAACGAGGCAATATACCGGGAGTACCGGTACCGAGTCAGTGGACCTGGAAATTCTACAGCCCCATCAGTTGCAGAGGGAGGTGTTTGGTCCAGGAGGTGACTGAGCACCAGGTCCAGAAGTCCAGGATCCAGTTGCAGAGGGAGGTGTTTAGTCCCAGGGTCCTTAGCTTAGTGATGAGCTTTGAGGGCAACTATGGTGTTGAACGCTGAGCTGTAGTTAATGAACAGCATTCTCACGTAGGTGTTCCTCTTGTCCAGGTGGGAAAGGGCAGTGTGGAGTGCAATAGAGATTGGATCATCTATGGATCTGTTGGGGCGGTATGCAAATTGGAGTGGGTCTAGGATTTCTGGGATGATGGTGTTGATGTGATCCATGACCAGCCTTTCAAAGCACTTCATGGCTACAGATGTGAGTGCTATCGGTCGGTAGTCATTTAGGCAGGTTACATGCATGCTTCATTGTCGCTTGCCTCGAAACGAGCATAAAATACATTTAGCCCATCTGGTAGGCCCTCGTCACTGGGCAGCTCGCGGCTGGGTTTCCCTTTGTAGTCCATAATAGTTTGCGAGCCCCCTGCCACATCCGACGAGCGTCAGAGCCAGAATACAGGTGAAAGCTATGATCCCTTATTGATGCCACTTGTTAAATCCACTTCAAATCATCGTAGAGGAAGGGGAGGAGACAGGTTAAGGAACGGTGTTCCTAACGTTTTCCTTCAATTTGTATAGCAGACTCTCAGACCCCCCTATAGCAGACCCTCAGCCCCCCCTATAGCAGACCCTCAGACCCCCCTATAGCAGACTCTCAGACCCCCCTATAGCAGACTCTCAGACCCCCCTATAGCAGACCCTCAGCCCCCCCTATAGCAGACCCTCAGACCCCCCTATAGCAGACGCTCAGACCCCCTATAGCAGACCCTCAGACCCCCCTATAGCAGACCCTCAGACCCCCTATAGCAGACCCTCAGACCCCCTATAGCAGAACCTCAGACCCCCTATAGCAGACCCTCAGACCCCCTATAGCAGACCCTCAGACCCCCTATAGCAGACCCTCAGACCCCCTATAGCAGACCCTCAGCCCCCCTCAAGCAGACCCTCAGACCCCCTATAGCAGACCCTCAGACCCCCCTAGCAGACCCTCAGCCCCCTCAAGCAGACCCTCAGACCCCCCTATAGCAGACCCTCAGACCCCCCTATAGCAGACCCTCATGCCAGATTGAGTCAAAATATTTTTTTTAATCAACAAAGCATGAGAAGACTTTGTTTTGGTTTGTTTGTTTGTCAACTAGGGTGTGCAGGGTGAATACGTGGTCTGTCGTACGGTAATTTAGTAAAAAGCCAAATTGACATTTGCTCAGTACATTGTTTTCACTGAAGAAATGTCTGCTGTTAATGCAGAGGAATTTTCCTAAGGTTGCTGTTGACTATATATCCCACGGTCAAATTTGTCTCCACTTTTGTGGATTGGGGTGATCAATCCTGGGTTCCAAATATTGGGGAAGATGCCAGAATCAAGGATGAAGTTAAAGAGTTTTAGTATAGCCAATTGGAATTTGTGGTCTGTATATACAGTACCAGTCAATAGTTTGGACACACCTACTCATTCCAGGGTTTTTCTTTATTTTAACAATTTTCTACAATGTAGAATAGTAGTGAAGACATCAAAACTATGAAATAACACATATGGAATCATGTAGTAACCAAAAAAGTGTTAAACAAATCAGAATTTATTTTATGTTTGAAAAGCGGCAAGCGGTAGCATCAAGTCCAGGTCCAAAAGGCTCCTTAACAGATTCTACCTCCAAGTCATAAACTGTTCTCTCTGCTACCGCACGGCAAGCGGTACCTGGGCATCAAGTCCAGGTCCAAAAGGCTCCTTAACAGATTCTAACTCCAAGCCATAAACTGTTCTCTCTGCTACCGCACGGCAAGCGGTACCTGGGCATCAAGTCCAGGTCCACAAGGCTCCTCACCTGGACTATTTACGTTGATACAGCCCCCCCCATTTTGTTTTTACACTGCTGCTACTCCCTGTTTATTATCTATGTACATTCACTTCACCCCCACCTACAGGCACATATTACCTCAACAAACCTGTATCCCCCCCTCCCCCCACATTGACTCTGTACCGGTACTCCCTGTTTATAGCCTCCACAATGACTCTGTACCGGTACTCCCTGTTTATAGCCTCCACACTGACTCTGTACCGGTACCCGCTGTATATAGCCTCCACAATGACTCTGTACCGGTGCCCCCTGTTTATAGCCTCCACAATGACTCTGTACCGGTACCCCCTGTATATAGCCTCCACAATGACTCTGTACCGGTACCCCCTGTATATAGCCTCCACAATGACTCTGTACCGGTACCCCCTGTATATAGCCTCCACAATGACTCTGTACCGGTACCCCCTGTATATAGTCTCCACATTGACTCTGTACCGGTACCCCCTGTATATAGTCTCCACATTGACTCTGTACCGGTACCCCCTGTATATAGTCTCCACATTGACTCTGTACCGGTACCCCCTGTATATAGCCTCCACAATGACTCTGTACCGGTACCCCCTGTATATAGCCTCCACATTGACTCTGTACTGTAACACCCTGTATATAGCCTCCACATTGACTCTGTACTGTAACACCCTGTATATAGCCTCCACTTTGACTCTGTACTGTAACACCCTGTATATAGCCTCCCACTTTGACTCTGTACCGTAACACCCTGTATATAGCCTCCACATTGACTCTGTACCAGTACCCCCTGTATATAGCCTCCACATTGACTCTGTACTGTAACACCCTGTATATAGCCTCCACATTGACTCTGTACCGGTACCCCCTGTATATAGCCTCCACATTGACTCTGTACCGGTACCCCCTGTATATAGCCTCCACAATGACTCTGTACCGGTACCCCCTGTATATAGCCTCCACAATGACTCTGTACCGGTACCCCCTGTATATATAGCCTCCACAATGACCACGTAATACCCTGTATATACTCTGACTCTGTACCGGTACCCCCTGTATATAGCCTCCACATTGACTCTGACTCTGTATATAGCCTCCACATTGACTACCGGTACCCCCTGTATATAGCCTCCACAATGACTCTGTACCGGTACCCCCTGTATATAGCCTCGACATTGACTCTGTACCGATGCCCCCCTGTATATAGCCTCCACATTGACTCTGTACCGGTACACCCTGTATATAGCCTCCACATTGACTCTGTACCGGTACACCCTGTATATAGCCTCCACATTGACTCTGTACCGGTACCCCCTGTATATAGCCTCCACATTGACTCTGTACCGGTACCCCCTGTATATAGCCTCCACATTGACTCTGTACCCCCTGTATATAGTCTCCACATTGACTCTGTACCGGTACCCCCTGTATATAGCCTCCACATTGACTCTGTACCGGTACCCCCTGTATATAGCCTCCACATTGACTCTGTACCGGTACACCCTGTATATAGCCTCCACATTGACTCTGTACCGGTACACCCTGTATATAGTCTCCACATTGACTCTGTACCGGTACACCCTGTATATAGTCTCCACATTGACTCTGTACCGGTACACCCTGTATATAGTCTCCACATTGACTCTGTACCGGTACACCCTGTATATAGCCTCCACATTGACTCTGTACCGGTACACCCTCTATATAGCCTCCACATTGACTCTGTACTGGTACCCCCTGTATATAGCCTCCACATTGACTCTGTACCCCTGTATATAGCCTCCACATTGACTCCCGGTACACCCTGTATATAGTCTCCACATTGACTCTGTACCACACCCTGTATATAGCCTCCACATTGACTCTGTACCGGTACCCCCTGTATATAGCCTCCACATTGACTCTGTACCGGTACCCCCTGTATATAGCCTCCACATTGACTCTGTACCGGTACCCCCTGTATATAGCCTCCACATTGACTCTGTACCGGTACCCCCTGTATATA
>NW_027040429.1:316532-320094 GCF_034236695.1 Oncorhynchus nerka
TATATAACAACCAGGTGATGAACTGTCTCACACACACACACACACACACACACACACACACACACACACACACACACACACACACACACACACACACAGTAAGTGACTGAAATAGTCAGTGAGGAAGTGATCTGTCTTCCAGACAGTAGAGAGACTGTCCTGCATCCTGCCTCAGGAGAGAGAGGAGATTATGTGTGTGTTATGTGTGTGTGTGTTGTCGTGCGTGTGTGGCTCTGTCTGGGTGTGCGTGTGTGTGTGTCTCTCTGTGTGGTGTGCGTGTGGATGTTCCATTTCAAGACCCCTCCCCCTCACGCCCCATAGAAGGCTGTGAAACACACCCATTTGGGAGCCAAGGCCAGCCAATGAATGAGCCCCCCCCAAAGAAAAGGGCTTCATCAACCGTCTCCGGGGGTGTCTGTCCCTCCCTCTGGGAAGATCCTGCAGGTGAAGAACCAGATGTAGGTCATGGTTTGCCGTGGTTACTGGCCTGGTCTGGGATGCGGCCATGTAAACTTTCTACAACATGAGGAAGTGGATGATCGACCACGTTGTTATAAAATCGAGAGAAGCTTGTAGTTTTCTTTACTGACCCTCATTTTCCTGTCTGGGATGACCTATGATGAGTTTCTCACACGACTGGCCTGTCTGGGATGATACCAGATTATAATACCAGATTATAATGGCCAGATTATAATACCAGATTATAATACCAGATTATAATGACGAGTTTCCACACGACTGGCCTGTCTGGGATGATACCAGATTATAATACCAGGTTCTCCGAGGTTCCTCACACGACTGGCCTGTCTGGGATGATACCAGATTATAATGCGACACGACTGGCCTGTCTGGGATGATACAGATTATAATGAGAGGTTCCTCACACGACTGGCCTGTCTGGGATGATACCAGATTATAATGCCAGATTATAATGTGAGGTTCTCACACGACTGGCCTGTCTGGGATGATACCAGATTATAATACCAGATTATAATGCGAGTTCTCACCGCGACTGGCCTGTCTGGGATGATACCAGATTATAATACCAGATTATAATACCAGATTATAATGCCGAGTGGGATGATACCAGACAATGCCGGGGACACGACTGGCCTGTCTGGGATGATACCAGATTATAATGCCGACTGGCCTGTCTCAGATTATAATGAGTTTCTCACGACTGGCCTGTCTGGGATGATACCAGATTATAATACCAGATTATAATGCCGAGGTTCTCACGACTGGCCTGTCTGGGATGACACCCAGATTATAATACCAGATTATAATGCCGAGGTTCTCACACGACTGGCCTGTCTGGGGATGATACCAGATTATAATACCAGATTATAATGCCGAGTTTCCCACACGACTGGCCTGTCTGGGATGATACCAGATTATATACCAGATTATAATGAGTTTCTCACAGATTATAATGCCAGATTATAATGAGTTTCTCACACGACTGGCTGTCTGGGGATACCAGATTATAATACCAGATTATAATGCCGAGGTTCTCACACGACTGGCCTGTCTGGGATGATACCAGATTATAATGCCGAGTTTCTCCAGATGTCTGGGAATACCAGATTATAATGATGAGGTTCTCACACGACTGGCCTGTCTGGGGATGATACCAGATTATAATACCAGATTATAATGCCAGATTATAATGCCGAGGTTCTCACACGACTGGCCTGTCTGGGATGATACCAGATTATAATACCAGATTATAATACCAGATTATAATGAGTTTCTCACACGACTGGCCTGTCTGGGATGATACCAGATTATAATGCCGAGGTTCTCACACGACTGGCCTGTCTGGGATGATACCAGATTATAATACCAGATTATAATGCCGAGGTTCTCACACGACTGGCCTGTCTGGGATGATACCAGATTATAATACCAGATTATAATACCAGATTATAATGTAGAGTTCTCTCACACGACTGGCCTGTCTGGGATGATACTCAGATTATAATACCAGATTATAATGCCGAGGTTCTCACACGACTGGCCTGTCTGGGATGATACCAGATTATAATGCCGAGGGACGCTGGCCTGTCTGGGATGATACCAGATTATAATACCAGATTATAATGACGAGTTTCTCACACGACTGGCCTGTCTGGGATGATACCAGATTATAATACCAGATTATAATGCCGAGGTTCTCACACGACTGGCCTGTCTGGGATGATACCAGATTATAATACCAGATTATAATAGATTGGTAGCCTGTCTGGGATTAGTTTCTCACACGACTGGCGTGTCTGGGATGATACCAGATTATAATGAGTTTCTCACACGACTGGCCTGTCTGGGATGATACCAGATTATAATACCAGACTATAATGATGAGTTTCCCACACGACTGGCCTGTCTGGGATGATACCAGATTATAATACCACGACTGGCCTGTCTGGGATGATACCAGATTATAATGATGAGGTTCTCACACGACTGGCCTGTCTGGGATGATACCAGATTATAATGATTATAATACCAGAGTTTCTCACACGACTGGCCTGTCTGGGATGATACCAGATTATAATACCAGATTATAATGCCGAGGTTCTCACACGACTGGCCTGTCTGGGATGATACCAGATTATAATACCAGATTATAATACCAGATTATAATACCAGATTATAATGATGAGGTTCTCACACGACTGGCCTGTCTGGGATGATACCAGATTATAATGCCGAGTTTCTCACACGACTGGCCTGTCTGGGATGATACCAGATTATAATGATGAGGTTCTCACACGACTGGCCTGTCTGGGATGATACCAGATTATAATGAGTTTCTCACACGACTGGCCTGTCTGGGATGATACCAGATTATAATGACGAGTTTCTCACACGACTGGCCTGTCTGGGATGATACCAGATTATAATACCAGATTATAATGCCGAGGTTCTCACACGACTGGCCTGTCTGGGATGATACCAGATTATAATACCAGATTATAATGACGAGTTTCCCACACGACTGGCCTGTCTGGGATGATACCAGATTATAATACCAGATTATAATGAGTTTCTCACACGACTGGCCTGTCTGGGATGATACCAGATTATAATGAGGTTATAATGCCGAGGATGATGGCCTGTTAGGATGATACCAGATTATAACAGATTATAATGCCGGCCACGACTGGCCTGTCTGGGATGATACCAGATTATAATGATGAGGTTCTCACACGACTGGCCTGTCTGGGATGATACCAGATTATATACACGGCCCCCAGCCTGTCTGGGATGCCAGATTATAATGCCGAGTTTCCCACACGACTGGCCTGTCTGGGATGATACCAGATTATAATACCAGATTATAATGCCGAGGTTCTCACACGACTGGCCTGTCTGGGATGATACCAGATTATAATGAGGTTCTCACACGACTGGCCTGTCTGGGATGATACCAGATTATAATACCAGATTATAATACCAGATTATTGCCGAGTTTCACCACGACTGGCCTGTCTGGGATGATACCAGATTATAATGCCGAGGTTCTCACACGACTGGCCTGTCTGGGATGATACCAGAT
>NW_027040430.1:0-40148 GCF_034236695.1 Oncorhynchus nerka
ACTACCTGACCCACGCATACCCAGGTAATACACGCCCACCATACAGCCAGCCGTCTACCTACTACCCTCTACCCTTACTATACTACCTGACCCACGCATACCCAGGTAATACACGCCCACCATACAGCCAGCCGTCTACCTACTACCCTCTACCCTCACTATACTACTCTGACCCACGCATACCCAGGTAAGACACGTCCACCATACAGCCAGCCAGCTCTACCTACTACCTCTACCCTCACTATACTACCTGACCCACGCATACCCAGGTAATACACGCCCACCATACAGCCAGTCGTCTACCTACTACCCTCACCCTCACTATACTACCTGACCCACGCATACCCAGGTAATACACGCCCACCATACAGCCAGCCGTCTACCTACTACCCTCTACCCTCACTATACTACCTGACCCACTCATACCCAGGTAATACATCGCCCACCATACAGCCAGCCGTCTACCTACTACCCTCTACCCTCACTCATCCTACCCTCTACCCTTACTATCCTACCCTCTACCCCACCATCCTACCCCCACCCTTCCTATCCTACCTCCCTCTACCCCACCATCCCAACAATTCCCCAATCCTCTACCATCCCACCCCCACCCCTCACTATACTCACCCCACCCTTGCCATCCCACTCCCCACCCTTACTTATACCACCCCCACCCTTACTATCCCACTCCCCACCCCACCATCCTACCCCACCCTTCCCATCCCACCCCACCTCACCAGCATCCCACCTCTACCCTCACCGACCCTACCCCCACCCTTTACTATCCCACCCCACCCTTTACTATCCTACCCTCTACCCTTCCTATCCTACCCCTCTGTCCCTTCCTATCCTACTCCTCACCCTTCCTATACTACCCTTACTATCCTACCCTCCCTCCTTCCTACTATCCTACCCATCCTGTCCCTTGCTATCTACCCCACCCCCACCATCCCACCCTCTACCCCCTTACTATCCTGCCCCCACCCCTTCCTATACTACCCTCACCCTTCCTATCCTATCCATCCCATACCCCTTCCTACCTACTTACTATCCAACCCTCCTACCCTCACTATCCTACCCTCTACCCTTACTATCCTACCCTCTACCCTTACCATATACCCCACCATCCCACCCTCTATATCACCTTTACTATCCTACCCTCTTACCATCCCACCCCACCCTTGCTATCCTACCCTCTACCCTTACTATCCTACCCTCTACCCTTTACTATCCTACCCTCTACCCTCACAATCCTACCCTCTACTATACTACCTCTACCCTCACTATCCTACCCTACCCTACCATCCTACCCTACCTCCCTATCCTACCCTTTACTTATCCTACCCTCTACCACTTATATCCTACCCTCTACCCCTTACTATCTCTACCCTTACTATCCTACCCCACTCTCAATCCCACTCCCACTACTATCCTACCTCTACCCTTACTATCCTACCCTCTACCCTTACTATCCCTACCCTCTACCTTTACTATCCTACCCTCTACCCCTTACTATCCTACCCTCTACCCTTTACTATCCTACCCTCTTACTATCCTACCCCCTACTACTATCCTACCCCTCTACTCTACCTATTACCCTTCTATTACTATCCTACCCTCTACCCTTACTATATACCCTACCTTTACTATCCTACCCTCTATTCTAACACTCCCTACCTCTCCATCTGTCCTACCTCCCCACTACCTCATCCCTTACCACCTTACCTGAATTGGAACGCATCCAGTTGGAAGGCTTAGAGCTCAGTAAGGTTTGTTTGTGATTGGTTTAGAGCTCAGTAAGGTGTGTTGTGATTGGTTTAGAGTTCAGTAAGGTGTGTTTTGATTGGTGTAGAGATCAGTAAGGTGTGTTGTGATTGGTGTAGAGCTCAGAAAGGTGCATTGTGATTGTTCCAGTCACCTGATAGTAAGGTGTGTTGTGATTGTTCCAGGCACCTGATAGTAAGGTGTGTTGTGATTGGTCCATGCACCTGATAGTAAGGTGTGTTGTGATTGTTCCAGGCACCTGATAGTAAGGTGTGTTGTGATTGGTCCATGCACCTGATAGTAAGGTGTGTTGTGATTGGTCCAGGGACCTGATAGTAAGGTGTTTATGATTGGTGTAGAGCTCAGTAAAGTGTGTTTTGATTAGTGTAGAGCTCAGAAAGGTGTATTGTGATTGGTGTAGAGCTCAGAAAGGTATTGTGATTGTTCCAGGCACCTGATAGTAAGGTGTGTTGCGATTGGTCCAGGGACCTGATAGTAAGGTGTGTTGCTGATTGTTCCATGCACCTGATTGTAAGGTGTGTTGTGATTGGTCCATGCACCTGATAGTAAGGTGTGTTGTGATTGGTCCAGGGACCTGATAGTAAGGTGTGTTATGATTGACGGTGTAGAGCTCAGTATGTGTTTTGATTAGTGTAGAGCTGAAGGTGTATTGTGATTGGTGTAGAGCTCAGAAAGGTGTATTGTGATTGTTCCAGGCACCTGATATATATTGTCAACCTGGTGTGTGTTGTGATTGGTCCAGGGACCTGATAGTAAGGTGTGTTGTGATTGGTCCAGGGACCTGATAGTAAGGTGTGTTGTGATTGGTCCAGGGACCTGATAAGTAAAGGTGTGTTGTGATTGGTCCAGGGACCTGATAGTAAGGTGTGTTGTGATTGGTCCAGGGACCTGATAGTAAGGTGTGTGTGATTGGTCCAGGGACCTGGCCAGTGTGAGCTGTGAGGAGTTGGTCCAGGGACCTAGCCAGTGTGAGGGAGTTGGTCCAGGGACCTAGCCAGTGTGAGGAGTTGGGTCCAGGGACCTGATAGTAAGGTGTGTTGCGATTGGTCCAGGGACCTGATAGTAAAGGGTGTTGTGATTGGTCCAGGACCTGGCCAGTGTGAGCTGTGAGGAGTTGGGTCCAGGGACCTGATAGTAAGGTGTGTTGTGATTGGTCAGGGACCTGATAGTAAGGTGTGTTGTGATTGGTCCAGGGACCTGATAGTAAGGTGTATTGTGATTGGTCAGGGACCTGATAGTAGGTGTGTTGTGATTGGTCCAGGGACTGATAGTAAGGTGTGTTGTGATTGGTCCAGGGACCTGATAGTAAGGTGTGTTGGGTGATTGGTCCAGGGACCCTGATAGTAAGGTGTGTTGTGATTGGTCCAGAGACCTGATAGGTAAGGTGTGTTGTGATTGGTCCAGGGACCTGATAGTAAGGTGTGTTGTGATTGGTCCAGGGACCTGGCCAGGTGTGAGCTGTGAGGAGTTGGGTCCAGGACCTGGCCAGTGAGCTGTGAGGGAGTTGGGTCCAGGGGACCTGATAGTAAGGTGTGCTGTGATTGGTCCAGGGACCTGGCAGTGTGAGCTGTGAGGAGTTGGGTCCAGGGACCTGATAGTAACAGTGTGTGTTGTGATTGGTCAGGGACCTGGCCAGTGTGAGCTGTGAGGAGTTGGGTCCAGGGACCTGATAGTAAGGTGTTGTGATTGTCCAGGGATCTGGCCAGTGTGAGCTGTGAGGAGTTGGGTCCGCTGCCGGCCGGCTGGGAGGTGAGGCACGGTGTCGGGAAGGATCTACTTTGTGGATCACAACAACCGAACAACGCAGTTCACTGACCCCCGGCTACACACCATCAGGTACACACACACACACACACACACACACACACACACATACACACACACACACACACACACAGTTCACTGACCCCCGGCTACACACCATCATCACTCTACCACACACACACACACACACACACACACACACACACACACACACACACACACACACACACACACAGTTCCACTGACCCCTGACTACACACCATCATCAGGTACCACTACACACACACACACACACACACACACACACAGTTCACTGACCCCGCGCACACCATCATCAGGTACACACACACACACACACACACACACACACACACACACACACACACAGTTCACTGACCCCCGACTTTACACACCATCATCAGGTACACTACACACACACACACACACACACACACACAGTTCACTGACCCCGGCCACACACCATCATCAGGTATCACTACACACACACACACACACACACACACACACACACACACACATTTAATTTGGTTATGCAACACCCACGCCCCGTGTGAAAAGTTATCGCGCTTTACACTCAATAACTGTTTATGCCACCTTTAGTTGCCATGACTCCAACCAAACACTTCCTGTAGTTGTTGATCAGTCCCCCTTTAGCTGCAATGACTCCAACCAAACACTTCCTGTAGATCAGTCCAGCTGCCATGTGCAATGATCAGTCCACAAGTCCCCTTTAGCTGCCATGACCCAACCAAACACTTCCTGTAGTTGTTGATCAGTCCACCTTTAGCTGCCATGACTCCAAACCAAACACTTCCTGTAGTTGACTCAACCAAACACTTCCTGTATCAGTCCACCTTTAGCTGCAATGACTCCAACCAAACACTTCCTGTAGTTGTTGACAGTCCACCTTTTGCTGAGCCCCTGCCAAACACTTCCTGTAGTTGTTGATCAGTCCACCTTTAGCTGAAATGACTCCAACCAAACACTTCCTGTAGTTATTGACCAACCAAACACTTCCTGTAGCTGTTGATCAGTCCACCTTTAGCTGCCATGACTCCAACCAAACACTTCCTGTAGTTGTTGATCAGTCCACCTTTAGCTGTAATGACTCAACCAAACACTTCCTGTAGTTGATCAGTCCCCTTTAGCTGCAATGACTCCAACCAAACACTTCCTTGATCAGTCCCCCTTTAGCTGCAATGACTCCAACCAAACACTTCCTGTAGTTGTTGATCAGTCCACCTTTAGCTGCAATGACTCCAACCAAACACTTCCTAGCTGATCAAGCTGAATGACTCCAACCAAACACTTCCTGTAGTTGTTGATCAGTCCACCTTTAGCTGTAATGACTCCAACCAAACACTTCCTGTACAACCAAACACTTCCTGTAGTTGCTGATCAGTCCACCTTTAGACTGAAATGAACACCTTTGATCAGTCTTTCTGTGTAATGACTCCAACCAAACACTTCCTGTGAACTTGATCAGTCCACCTTTAGCTGAATGACTCCAAACACTTCCTGTAGTTATTGACCAACCAAACACTTCCTGTAGTTGTTGATCAGTCCACCTTTAGCTGAAAATGACTCCAACCAAACACTTCCTGTAGTTGACCAACCAAACACTGTAAGCTGTCCATCAATGACTCCAACCAAACACTTCCTTAGTTGATCAGTCCACTTTAGCTGTAATGACTCCAACCAAACACTTCCTGTAGCTGTGATCAGTCCTCCCTTTAGCTGAAATGACTCCAACCAAACACTTCCTGTAGTTATTGACCAACCAAACACTTCCTGTAGTTGTTGATCAGTCCACCTTTAGCTGCAATGATCTGTAGTTATTGACCAACCAAACACTTCCTGTAGTTGATCAGTCCCCCTTTAGCTGCAATGACTCCAACCAAACACTTCCTGCTGAGTTAGCTGAAATGACTGACCAACCAAACACTTCCTGTAGTTGTTGATCAGTCCACCTTTAGCTGCAATGACTCCAACCAAACACTTCCTGTAGTTGTTGATCAGTCCACCTTTAGCTGTAGTCCCCCCTTATGACTCCAACCAAACACTTCCTGTAGTTGATTCCTGTAGTCCCCCTTTAGCTGCAATGACTCCATGACTCCACCTTAAATGACCAAACACTTCCTGTAGTTATTGACCATCCAAACACTTCCTGTAGTCCCACCTTTAGCTGCAATGACTCCAACCAGTCCCTGCAATGACTCAACCAAACACTTCCTGTAGTTGATCAGTCCCCTTAGCTGTAGTCCCCTTCCTGTAGCTGATCAGTCCCCCTTTAAATGACTCCAACCAAACACTTCCTGTAGTGATCAGTCCCCTTTAGCTGCAATGACTCAACCAAACACTTCCTGTAGTTGTTGATCAGTCCACCTTTAGCTGCAAATGACTCCAACCAAACACTTCCTTGATCAGTCCCACTTAGCTGCAATGACTCCAACCAAACACTTCCTGTAGTTGTTGATCAGTCCACCTTTAGCTGAAATGACTCCAACCAAACACTTCCCATTGGGAGTTATTGTTTGGAACACTTCCTAGGTCAGTCCACCTTTAGCTGCAATGACTCATTGTTGATCAGTCCACCTTTAGGTTCCAACCAAACACTTCCTGTAGTTGATCAGTCCCTTTAGCTGTAATGACCCAAACCAAACATCCCCATCCACCTTAGGATTAGTCCCCCTTTAGCTGAAAATGACAACCAAACACTGACTAGCAAACACTTCCTGTAGTTGATCAGTCCCCTTTAGCTGCAATGACTCCAACCAAACACTTCCTGTAGTTGTGATCAGTCCACCTTTGAGCTGAAATGACTCCAACCAAACACTTCCAATTGACCATCCCACTTCCTGTAGTTGTCCCTCAGTCCATTTAGGTGACTTGGAGTTTGATCAGTCCACTTAGCTTAATGACTCAACCAAACAGTCCCGTTGATCAGTCCCCTCTTTAGCTAATGACTCCAACCAAACACTTCCTGTATCCCAACCAAACATTGGGATTAGGTTTGGACTTCCTGACTAGGATCAGTCCATTTAGCTGCAATGACTCCCCAAACACTGGGATTAGGTTTGGAACCAAACACTTCCTGAGTTGATCAGTCCACCTTTAGCTGCATGACTCCAACATCCCCATTGGGATTAGGTTTGGACTTTGACTGATCAGCCATTCAACATCACCCATTGGGATTAGCTGTGACTTTCCTGGTTAGCTTGACTTCCTGACTAGGCCATTCCAACATCTCCAGTCATTGGGATTAGGTTTGACTTTCCTGACTTGTTGAGTCCACCAATTCCAACATCCCCATTGGGATTAGGTTTTAGGACTTTGACTAGGCCATTCAACATCCCCATTGGGATTAGGTTTGGACTTTGACTAGGCCATTCCAACATCTCCATTGGGATTAGGTTTGGACTTTGACTAGGCCATTCCAACATCCCCATTGGGATTAGGTTTGGACTTTGACTAGGCCATTCAACATCCCCATTGGGATTAGGTTTGGACTTTGACTAGGCCATTCAACATCCCCATTGGGATTAGGTTTGGACTTTGACTAGGCCATTCAACATCCCCATTGGGATTAGGTTTGGACTTTGACTAGGCCATTCCAACATCCCCATTGGGATTAGGTTTGGACTTTGACTAGGCCATTCCAACATCCCCATTGGGATTAGGTTTGGACTTTGACTAGGCCATTCCAACATCCCCATTGGGATTAGGTTTGGACTTTGACTAGGCCATTCCAACATCCCCATTGGGATTAGGTTTGGACTTTGACTAGGCCATTCCAACATCTCAGTTCCAACATCTCAACATTCTTGTAACTCATCTGTCTTTAGAACATTCTTGTAACTCATCTGTCTATAGAACATTCTTGTAACTCATCTGTCTATAGAACATTCTTGTAACTCATCTGTCTTTAGAACATTCTTGTAACTCATCTGTCTATTGAACATTCTTGTAACTCATCTGTCTATAGAACATTCTTGTAACTCATCTGTCTATAGAACATTCTTGTAACTCATCTGTCTATAGAACATTCTTGTAACTCATCTGTCTTGAGTAGAACATTCTTGTAACTCATCTGTTATTGAGAACATTCTTGTAACTCATCCAGTTATTGAAGAACATTCTTGTAACTCATTCTTAGAACATTCTTGTAACTCTGTCTAGTTCTTGTAACTCAGGGGTCAACATTCTTGTAACTCATCCAGTTATTGAGTGTAGGGGGGCATTCTTGTAACTCATCTGTCTATAGAACATTCTTGTAACTCATCTGTTATTGAGTAGAACATTCTTGTAACTCATCTGTTATTGAGTAGAACATTCTTGTAACTCATCTGTCTATAGAACATTCTTGTAACTCATCTGTCTATAGAACATTCTTGTAACTCATCTGTCTATAGAACATTCTTGTAACTCATCTGTCTTTAGAACATTCTTGTAACTCATCTGTCTATAGAACATTCTTGTAACTCATCCAGTTATTGAGTGTAGGGGGGCAACATTCTTGTAACTCATCCAGTTATTGAGTGTAGGGGGCAACATTCTTGTAACTCATCCAGTTATTGAGTGTAGGGGGCAACATTCTTGTAACTCATCCAGTTATTGAGTGTAGGGGGCAACATTCTTGTAACTCATCCAGTTATTGAGTGTAGGGGGCAACATTCTTGTAACTCATCCAGTTATTGAGTGTTAGGGGGCATCCAGTTATTGAGTGTAGGGGGCAGCATTCTTGTAACTCATCCAGTTATTGAGTGTAGGGGGCAACATTCTTGTAACTCATCCAGTTATTGAGTGTAGGGGGCAACATTCTTGTAACTCATCCAGTTATTGAGTGTAGGGGGCAACATTCTTGTAACTCATCCAGTTATTGAGTGTAGGGGGGCAACATTCTTGTAACTCATCCAGTTATTGAGTGTAGGGGGGCAACATTCTTGTAACTCATCCAGTTATTGAGTGTAGGGGGGCAACATTCTTGTAACTCATCCAGTTATTGAGTGTAGGGGGGCAACATTCTTCCAGTTAAGTGTAGGGGGCAACATTCTGTAACTCCCAGTTATTGAGTGTAGGGGGCAACATTCTTGTAACTCATCCAGTTATTGAGTGTAGGGGGCAACATTCTTGTAACTCATCCAGTTATTGAGTGTAGGGGCAACATTCTTGTAACTCATCCAGTTATTGAGTGTAGGGGGGCAACATTCTTGTAACTCATCCAGTTATTGAGTGTAGGGGGCAACATTCTTGTAACTCATCCAGTTATTGAGTGTAGGGGGCAACATTCTTGTAACTCATCCAGTTATTGAGTGTAGGGGGCAACATTCTTGTAACTCATCCAGTTATTGAGTGTAGGGGGGCAACATTCTTGTAACTCATCCAGTTATTGGAGTGTAGGGGGCAACATTCTTGTAACTCATCCAGTTATTGGGTGTTACATAACTTGGTTATCCAGTTATTGATTAAATAAATTCTTAACTCATCCAGTTATTGAGTGTAAACATTCTGTTCCCTTTATTGATATTAGGTTTTGGTTGAATATCCGATAACATTCAGTATCAAAGATACTGTAACAATCCAGTTAAAGGGGACAAATCCATCCAGTTATTGAGTCCAGCCAACACTCCCAGGTGAAGGGGGCAACATTCTTCTCAGCCAGCTGGGTGGGGGTAGGGGGAACATTTTGTAACTCAGATGGAGGTGGGAGGCAGGATTCTTGGGAGGAGAGGGGCAACATTGAACTGCGTTATTGAGTGTAGAGAACCTGGTCCACAAACTGAAGCTGTAGGGGGAGTGTAGCTGTCAATACCAGCAACCACAGGCCAGTAACTCATAGAGGTCTAGGGGCAAACGGAAAATCATCCAGTTATTGAGTGTAGGGGCATGTAACTCATCCAGTTATTGATATAGGGGGCATATTCTTGTAACTCATCACAGTTATTGGAGTGTACGGGGGCAACATTCTTGTAACTCATCCAGTTATTGAGTGTACACACACAACTCATCCACACAGTGTACACATTCTTGTACACACATCCAGAGACTGTAGGGGGCAACACATTCTTGTAACTCATCCAGTTATTGAGTGTACACATTCTTGTAACTCATCCAGTTATTGAGTGTAGGGGGGCAACATTCTTGTAACTCATCCATGAGATTGGAGTGTACACATTCTTTGTAACTCATCCAGTTATTGGAGTGTACAAATATTCTTGTACACAATCCAGTTAGACTCTCTCACACACACATTCTTGTAACACATCCAGTTATTGGACAACACTTGTAACTCATCCAGTTAGACTCTCTCACACACACATTCTTGTAACACATCCACACAGAGAACTTCTTGTAACTCATCCAGTTATTGGAGTGTACAACATTCTTGTAACTCATCCAGTTATTGACTCTAGCAACATCTTGTAACTCATCAGTTATTGGAGTGTAGGGGGCACATTCTTGTAACTCATCCAGTTATTGAGTGTAGGGGGCAACTTCTTGTAACTCATCCAGTTATTGAGTGTAGGGGGGGCAACATTCTTGTAACTCATCCAGTTATTGAGAGGGGGGCACACATGTAACCATCCAGTTATTTTATAGGGGGCAACATTCTTTTGTAACAATCCAAGATGGATTTTTCTTCCAGTTATTGAGTTTTCTTTAACTCATCCAGTTATTGAGTGTGTAGGTGGGCAACATTCTGTAACTCATCCAGTTATTGCGTGCGTGGGGGGCAACATTCTTGAAACGGTGTGGTGTTACATAACGTGTAATTAATTAGTGTCCGTGTTATTTGTAAACTGGTTCCCTTTTATCTAATATTAGGTTTGTGAAATGTGTGTCCAGTGTGTGTGTGTGTAGGGGGGTCCACTGTGTTTCGTAGATCATGAAGATGAGACCCAAGGATCTTGTAAAGGCGAGAGAGATGGTGGGAGGGGAGGAGGGAGAGGAAGGACTGGACTGCGGAGGAGTGACCTGCAAAACTGGTGACAGTCTGTTGTACTAACGTTGGATTGTGGTTATGTTGTGAGATCGTTGAGGTATGGCGCATGTTTATGTTGTGGTAGCGTTGTGACACACACACACGACAGACTTGTGGTTCACGTTGTGGGGCAACATGTGGAGACTCATCCAGTTATTGAGTGGCACAACACACACACACACACACACACACACACACACACACACACACACACACAGACTTCTCATCCAGTTATTGATGACATTGTTATTGAGTGTAGGGGGCAAACGTTGTGATGACGTTATTGAGTGTACGTTGGCACATTCACTTGTGATGACTGTCCAGTTATTGACGTTAGGGGGGCAACATGCGGTTAACGTTGTGGTTATTGTTGTGATGACATTCTTGACTCATCCAGTTATTGAGTGTAGGGGGCAACATTCTTGTAACACACACAGATTGAGTGTAGGGGGGCAACATTTTGATGACATCCAGTTATTGGCGTTGGGGGCAACGTTGTGGTCATCCAGTTATTGAGTACCTACCTTTACGTTGTAACTCATGCCAGTTATTGATGGGGGGCAAACAGGTCTTGTAACTTTAATTGTGTGCGGTGGTCCGTTGTGATGAAACAGTTGTGATGACATTGTAACTTTACGTTGCAGTTACGTTGTGTCTTGTTGTGAACTAGCGTTGTGATGTCCTAATGTTTTCCTGGTGTGGTAATGGTCAGTATCAAAGATACCTGCTGTGATCAGGGTGAGACCCAAGGACCTTAAGAAACCACTCAGGTGAAGAGAGGCAGAGAGATGGAGGTGGAGGGGAGGGAGTGAAGGGGAGGTGACAGTCTGTCCACCACCCTTGAAGCTGTGTGGTTAGGTCACGCATTCGGGAACAGTTAGCTGGGCATGAGACGAATTGAGGTCTACCACGTTGTTTAGCCAGTTAGCTGGGCAGGGAGACCCTGTCTACCACATTGTTTTACACACCAGGTTAGCTGGGCATGGGAATCCCTGTCTACCACACATTGTTTAGCCAGTTAGCTGGGCATGGGAATCCCTGTCTACCCACACATTGATTTAGCCAGTTAGCCAGGCACACGGAATCCCTGTCTACCACGTTGTTTAGCCATTGTTAGCTGGGCATGGGAATCCCTGTCTACCACATTGTTTAGCCAGTTAGCTGGGCATGGAATCCCTGTCTACCACATTGTTTAACCAGTTAACTGGGCATGGGAACACCCTGTTACCACACACAGAGAGTTTAACCAGTTAACTGGGCATGGGAATCCCTGTCTACCACATTGTTTAGCCAGTTAGCTGGGCATGGGAATCCCCTGTCTACCACGTTGTTTAGCCGTCAGCTGGGCATGGGAATCCGTGTCTACCACGTTGTTTAGCCAGTTAGCTGGGCATGGGAGTCCCTGTCTACCACGTTGTTTAGCCAGTCTTATCTGGATCATGGGAGTCCCTGTCTGACCACGTTGTTTAGCTTTAGCATGGGAGGCTCTGTCTACCACGTTGTTTAGTGGCATGGGAAACCCTGTCTACCACGTTGTTTAGCCAGTTAGGGCATGGAAACCCTGTCTACCACGTTTATGTTTAGCTGCTGGCATGGGAATCCCTGGTCTACCACGTTGTTTAGCTGGGGCATGGGAATCCCCTGTCTACCACGTTGTTTAGCTGAGCATGGGAATCCCTGTCTACCACGATGATGTTTAGCGCAGTTAGCTGGGCATGGGAATCCCTGTCTACCACGTTGTTTAGCTGAGCTGGGCATGGGAATCCTGTCTGACCACGTTGTTTAGCTGGGCATGGGTGACCCTGTGACGCTTGTGACCACGTTGTTTACGCCAGTTAGCTGGGCATGGAATCCCTGTCTACCACGTTGTTTAGCCAGTTAGCTGGGCATGGAATCCCTGTCTACCACGTTGTTTAGCTGGGCATGGGAATCCTGTCTACCACGTTGTTTAGCTGAGCATGGGAATCCCTGTCTACCACGTTGTTTAGCTGGAGCATGGGAATCCCTTCTACCACGTTGTTTAGCTGAGCATGGGAATCCCTGTCTACCACACGTTGTTTAGCTGGGCATGGGAATCCCTGTCTACACGTTGTTTAGCTGGGCATGGGGAATCCCTGTCTACCACGTTGTTTAGCTGGGCATGGAATCCCTGTCACCACGTTGTTTAGCCAGTTAGCTGGGCATGGGAATCCCTGTCTACCACGTTGTTTAGCCAGTTAGCTGGCATGGGAATCCCTGTCTACCAGTTAGCTGGGCATGGGAGGCCCTGTTGTTTAGCTGGTCATGGGAGTCCCTGTCTACCACGTTGTTTAGCCAGTTAGTTGGGCATGGGAGGCTCTGTCTACCACGTTGTTTAGCTGGGCATGGGAGTCCCTGTCTACCACGTTGTTTAGCCAGTTAGCTGGGCATGGGAATCCCTGTCTACCACGTTGTTTAGCCAGTTAGCTGGGCATGGGAATCCCTGTCTACCACGTTGTTTAGCTGGGCATGGGAGTCCCTGTCTACCACGTTGTTTAGGGAATCTGTCTACCACGCATGGGAATCCCTGTCTACCACGTTGTTTAGCTGGGCATGGGAATCCCTGTCTACCACGTTGTTTAGCTGGGCATGGGAATCCCTGTCTACCACGTTGTTTAGCTGGGCATGGGAATCCCTGTCTACCACGTTGTTTAGCTGGGCATGGGAATCCCTGTCTACCACGTTGTTTAGCTGGGCATGGGAATCCCTGTCTACCACGTTGTTTAGCTGAGCATGGGAATCCCTGTCTACCACGTTGTTTAGCCAGTTAGCTGGGCATGGGAATCCCTGTCTACCACGTTGTTTAGCTGGGCATGGGAATCCCTGTCTACCACGTTGTTTAGCCAGTTAGCTGGGCATGGGAATCCCTGTCTACCACGTTGTTTAGCTGGGCATGGGAATCCCTGTCTACCACGTTGTTTAGCTGGGCATGGGAGTCCCTGTCTACCACGTTGTTTAGCTGGGCATGGGAGTCCCTGTCTACCACGTTGTTTAGCTGGGCATGGGAATCCCTGTCTACCACGTTGTTTAGCTGGGCATGGGAATCCCTGTCTACCACGTTGTTTAGCTGGGCATGGGAATCCCTGTCTACCACGTTGTTTAGCTGGGCATGGGAGTCCCTGTCTACCACGTTGTTTAGCCAGTTAGCTCTACCACGTTGTTTAGCCAGCTGTGAGGGCATGGAATCCCTGTCTACCACATTGTTTAGCTGGGCATGGGAGTCCCTGTCTACCACGTTGTTTAACCAGTTAGCTGGGCATGGGAATCCCTGTCTACCACGTTGTTTAGCCAGTTAGCTGGGCATGGGAGTCCCTGTCTACCACGTTGTTTAGCCAGTTAGCTGGGCATGGGAATCCCTGTCTACCACGTTGTTTGGCCATGGGAATTAGCCTGTTTAGCTACATGGGAATCCCTGTCTCACCACGTTGTTTAGCTGGGCATGGGAATCCCTGTCTACCACGTTGTTTAGCCAGGGAATTACCACATTGTTTAGCTGGGCCCTGTCTACCACGTTGTTTAACCAGTTAGCTGGGCATGGGAATCCCTGTCTACCACGTTGTTTAGCCAGTTAGCTGGGCATGGGAGTCCCTGTCTACCACGTTGTTTAGCCAGTTAGCTGGGCATGGGAATCCCTGTCTACCACGTTGTTTAGCCAGTTAGCTGGGCATGGGAATCCCTGTCTACCACGTTGTTTAGCTGGGCATGGGAATCCCTGTCTACCACGTTGTTTAGCCAGTTAGCTGGGCATGGGAGGCCCTGTCTACCACGTTGTTTAGCCAGTTAGCTGGGCATGGGAGTCCCTGTCTACCACGTTGTTTAGCCAGTTAGCTGGGCATGGGAAACCCTGTCGACCACGTTGTTTAGCTGGGCATGGGAATCCCTGTCTACCACGTTGTTTAGCCAGTTAGCTGGGCATGGGAGTCCCTGTCTACCACGTTGTTTAGCTGAGCATGGGAATCCCTGTCTACCACGTTGTTTAGCCAGTTAGCTGGGCATGGGAATCCCTGTCTACCACGTTGTTTAGCCAGTTAGCTGGGCATGGGAAGCCCTGTCTACCACGTTGTTTAGCTGGGCATGGGAGTCCCTGTCTACCACGTTGTTTAGCTGGGCATGGGAATCCCTGTCTACCACGTTGTTTAGCTGGGCATGGGAACCCCTGTCTACCACGTTGTTTAGCCAGTTAGCTGGGCATGGGAAACCCTGTCTACCACGTTGTTTAGCTGAGCATGGGAGTCCCTGTCTACCACGTTGTTTAGCCAGTTAGCTGGGCATGGGAGTCCCTGTCTACCACGTTGTTTAGCTGGGCATGGGAGGCCCTGTCTACCACGTTGTTTAGCCAGTTAGCTGGGCATGGGAGGCCCTGTCTACCACGTTGTTTAGCCAGTTAGCTGGGCATGGAATCCCTGTCTACCACGTTGTTTAGCCAGTTAGCTGGGCATGGGAATCCCTGTCTACCACGTTGTTTAACCAGTTAGCTGGGCATGGGAATCCCTGTCTACCACGTTGTTTAGCCAGTTAGCTGAGCATGGGAATCCCTGTCTACCACGTTGTTTAGCTGAGCATGGGAATCCCTGTCTACCACGTTGTTTAGCTGAGCATGGGAATCCCTGTCTACCACGTTGTTTAGCTGAGCATGGGAAGCCCTGTCTACCACGTTGTTTAGCTGAGCATGGGAATCCCTGTCTACCACGTTGTTTAGCTGAGCATGGGAATCCCTGTCTACCACGTTGTTTAACCAGTTAGCTGGGCATGGGAAGCCCTGTCCTTGTTTATGGCTTTTTTTTCTCTCCATAAAACCAATTAAATGTTAACGGCAAGTAGTCTGACCTGTAGTCTGACCTGTAGTCTGACCTGTAGTCTGACCCGTAGTCTGACCTGTAGTCTGACCCGTAGTCTGACCCGTAGTCTGACCTGTAGTCTGACCCGTAGTCTGACCCGTAGTCTGACCTGTAGTCTGACCCGTAGTCTGACCCGTAGTCTGACCCGTAGTCTGACCTGTAGTCTGACCCGTAGTCTGACCCGTAGTCTGACCCGTAGTCTGACCTGTAGTCTGACCTGTAGTCTGACCCGTAGTCTGACCTGTAGTCTGACCCGTAGTCTGACCCGTAGTCTGACCCGTAGTCTGACCTGTAGTCTGACCTGTAGTCTGACCTGTAGTCTGACCTGGCAGAACCATTGGATTATTCGTATGAATCACATGGGCATTTTTTGTTGTTGCGCAAACTCTGCCATCACATGCAGTACAGAAACACGGCTAGTCAAACACCATTCTCTTGATTGGTGCAGAAACACGGCTAGTCAAACACCAGTCTCTTGATTGGTGCAGAAACACCAGTCTCTTGATTGGTGCAGAAACACCAGTCTCTTGATTGGTGAAGAAACACGGCTAGTTAAACACCAGTCTCTTGATTGGTGCAGAAACACGGCTAGTCAAACACTAGTCTCTTGATTGGTGCAGAAACACCAGTATCTTGATTGGTGAAGAAACACGTCTAGTCAAACACCAGTCTCTTTGCTAGGTGAAGAAACACGCTAGTCAAACACCAGTCTCTTGATTGGTGCAGAAACACGGCTAGTCAAACACCAGTCTCTTGATTGGTGCAGAAACACCAGTCTCTTGATTGGTGCAGAAACACGGCTAGTTAAACACCAGTCTCTTGATTGGTGCAGAAACACGGCTAGTCAATCACCAGTCTCTTGATTGGCAGAAACACCAGTCTCTTGATTGGTGCAGAAACACTACTAGTCAAACACCAGTCTCTTGATTGGTGCAGAAACACCAGTCTCTTGATTGGTGCAGAAACACCAGTCTCTTTGATTGGTGAAGAAACACGGCTAGTTAAACACCAGTCTCTTGATTGGTGCAGAAACACGGCTAGTCAAACACCAGTCTCTTGCAAGGTGAAGAAACACGGCTAGTCAAACACCAGTCTCTTGATTGGTGCAGAAACACCAGTCTCTTGATTGGTGAAGAAACACGGCTAGTTAAACACCAGTCTCTTGATTGGTGCAGAAACACGGCTAGTTAAACACCAGTCTCTTGATTGGTGCAGAAACACCAGTCTCTTGATTGGTGAAGAAACACGGCTAGTCAAACACCAGTCTCTTGCAGTCCTTGATTGGTGAAGAAACACGGCTAGTTAATTAAGGATGTTGCGAATTTTCGCAGCTTTTTGTTAAAAATCGCGCAACATTTCAGCGCCCTGCTTATTCATGCCAGGAATATAGTATATGCATATGATTAGTATGTGGATAGAAACACTCAGACGTTTCCAAAACTGTTTAAATCACGCCTGTGGCATTTACAGAACGGGCGTTTCATTGAAAAGTGCATGAAAATCTGTTCACTGAAAATGAAAATATATCCTTCCGCGACTACAGGCAATTGTTCACATTGAACCGAATTAAATAGAGCCGAGTTTACATTGCCTACAGCTTCCACAGGTTGTCTAGAGTCATGTCATTTGATTCGCAATTGATTCTTGGTCTAACCCAAACAAGGGAACTCCTTCCTAATGTCTCCGCCAGATTTTTGGTCGACCATTTCCAGACATCTTTTTCTACGGACAAGCTAAACATTTCACATCGCCTCCTGAGGAATTTTATCGCTTATTAACGTGTACTAATACCTAAAGTTGCATTACAAAAGTATTTCAAGTGTTTTTGAAAGTTTATCGTCGACTTTTGAATTTTAAAAACGACGTTACATTATGAAATGCTAATTTTTTCTATACTCGCACAGTATTCTTAGCTCGATATCTAGGCTATATATGGACCGATTTAATCGAAAAAGACCCTAAATGATGTTTATGGACATCTAGGAGTGCCAAGAAAGAAGCTCTCAAAGGTAATGAATGTTTTATATTTTATTTCAGCGTTTTCGTTTGCGACGGCTAACGCAAAATCTGTCGTTTTAGGTGACGGTGCAGTATTTTGAGGGTGCATGGTATCAGATAATAGCTCCTCATGCTTTCCCCGAAAAGCATTTTACAAATCTGACTTGGTGGATAGATTCACAACGAGTGTAGCTTTAATTCAGTATATTGTATGTCAATTTTAATGAAAGTTTGAGGTTTATCAACCTCTATGGGTGGCGCTCTTGAGCATTTCCGCTGGGATTGTGGTCCCCACTTCGGTACCACGCCCTTAATAAGTTAAACACCAGTCTCTGATTGGTGCAGAAACACGGGCTAGTCAAACACCAGTCTCTTGATTGGTGCAGAAACACCAGTCTCTTGATTGGTGAAGAAACACCAGTCTCTTGATTGGTGAAGAAACACCAGTCTCTTGATTGGTGAAGAAACACGGCTAGTTAAACACCAGTCTCTTGATTGGTGCAGAAACACGGCTAGTCAAACACCAGTCTCTTGATTGGTGCAGAAACACCACTAGTCAAACACCAGTCTCTTGATTGGTGCAGAAACACCAGTCTCTTGATTGGTGCAGAAACACCAGCCTCTTGATTGGTGCAGAAACACCAGTCTCTTGATTGGTGCAGAAACACCTTGATTGGTGCAGAAACACAGCTAGTCAAACACCAGTCTCTTGATTGGTGCAGAAACACCAGTATCTTGATTGGTGCAGAAACACGGCTAGTCAAACACCAGTCTCTTTGATTGGTGCAGAAACACCAGTATCTTAATTGGTGCAGAAACACAGCTAGTCAAACACCAGTCTCTTGATTGGTGCAGAAACACCAGTATCTTAATTGGTGCAGAAACACAGCTAGTCAAACACCAGTCTCTTGATTGGTGCAGAAACACCAGTATCTTGATTGGTGCAGAAACACGGCTAGTCAAACACCAGTCTCTTGATTGGTGCAGAAACACCAGTCTCTTGATTGGTGCAGAAACACCAGTCTCTTGATTGGTGCAGAAACACCAGTCTCTTGACTGGTGCAGAAACACCAGTCTCTTGCTAGGTGCAGAAACACAGCTAGTCAAACACCAGTCTCTTGCTAGGTGCAGAAACACCAGTCTCTTGATTGGTGCAGAAACACCAGTCTCTTGCTAGGTGCAGAAACACAGCTAGTCAAACACCAGTCTCTTGATTGGTGCAGAAACACCATTAGTCAAACACCAGTCTCTTGATTGGTGCAGAAACACCATTAGTCAAACACCAGTCTCTTGATTGGTGCAGAAACACCAGTCTCTTGATTGGTGCAGAAACACAGCTAGTCAAACACCAGTCTCTTGATTGGTGCAGAAACACCATTAGTCAAACATGTACCTGCTGAGATAACATTGTAATAACGTTGTATTATGGTTATACAGGGAGTGGCTGTACCTGCTGTGGTAACGTTGTAATATGGTTATATAGGGAGTGGCTGTACCTGCTGTGGTAACATTGTATTATGGTTATACAGGGAGTGGCTGTACCTGCTGTGGTAACGTTGTATTATGGTTATACAGGGAGTGGCTGTACCTGCTGTGGTAACGTTGTATTATGGTTATACAGGGAGTGGCTGTACTGCTGTGGTAACATTGTATTATGGTTATACAGGAGTGGCTGTACCTGCTGTGGTAACGTTTGTATTATGGTTATACAGGGAGTGGCTGTACCTGCTGTGGTAACGTTGTATTATGGTTATACAGGGAGTGGCTGTACCTGCTGTGGTAACATTGTATTATGGTTATACAGGGAGTGGCTGTACCTGCTGTGGTAACGTTGTATTAAGGTTATACAGGGAGTGGCTGTACCTGCTGTGGTAACGTTGTATTATGGTTATATAGGGAGTGGCTGTACCTGCTGTGGTAACGTTGTATTAAGGTTATACAGGGAGTGGCTGTACCTGCTGTGGTAACGTTGTATTAAGGTTATATAGGGAGTGGCTGTACCTGCTGTGGTAACATTGTATTAAGGTTATATAGGGAGTGGCTGTACCTGCTGTGGTAACGTTGTATTAAGGTTATACAGGGAGTGGCTGTACCTGCTGTGGTAACATTGTATTATGGTTATATAGGGAGTGGCTGTACCTGCTGTGGTAACATTGTAATAACGTTGTATTAAGGTTATACAGGGAGTGGCTGTACCTGCTGTGGTAACATTGTATTATGGTTATATAGGGAGTGGCTGTACCTGCTGTGGTAACATTGTAATAACGTTGTATTAAGGTTATACAGGGAGTGGCTGTACCTGCTGTGGTAACATTGTATTATGGTTATATAGGGAGTGGCTGTACCTGCTGTGGTAACATTGTAATAACGTTGTATTAAGGTTATACAGGGAGTGGCTGTACCTGCTGTGGTAACATTGTAATAACGTTGTATTAAGGTTATACAGGGAGTGGCTGTACCTGCTGTGGTAACATTGTATTATGGTTATATAGGGAGTGGCTGTACCTGCTGTGGTAACATTGTAATAACATTGTATTAAGGTTATACAGGGAGTGGCTGTACCTGCTGTGGTAACGTTGTATTAAGGTTATACAGGGAGTGGCTGTACCTGCTGTGGTAACGTTGTATTATGGTTATATAGGGAGTGGCTGTACCTGCTGTGGTAACATTGTAATAACATTGTATTATGGTTATACAGGGAGTGGCTGTACCTGCTGTGGTAACGTTGTATTAAGGTTATACAGGGAGTGGCTGTACCTGCTGTGGTAACGTTGTATTAAGGTTATACAGGGAGTGGCTGTACCTGCTGTGGTAACGTTGTAATAACGTTGTATTATGGTTATACAGGGAGTGGCTGTACCTGCTGTGGTAACATTGTAATAACGTTGTATTAAGGTTATACAGGGAGTGGCTGTACCTGCTGTGGTAACATTGTAATAACGTTGTATTATGGTTATACAGGGAGTGGCTGTACCTGCTGTGGTAACGTTGTATTAAGGTTATACAGGGAGTGGCTGTACCTGCTGTGGTAACGTTGTATTAAGGTTATACAGGGAGTGGCTGTACCTGCTGTGGTAACATTGTAATAACGTTGTATTATGGTTATATAGGGAGTGGCTGTTCCTGCTGTGGTAACTTTGTATTAAGGTTATACAGGGAGTGGCTGTACCTGCTGTGGTAACGTTGTATTGTGGTTATATAGGGAGTGGCTGTACCTGCTGTGGTAACGTTGTATTGTGGTTATACAGGGAGTGGCTGTACCTGCTGTGGTAACGTTGTATTGTGGTTATATAGGGAGTGGCTGTACCTGCTGTGGTAACGTTGTATTAAGGTTATACAGGGAGTGGCTGTACCTGCTGTGGTAACATTGTAATAACGTTGTATTAAGGTTATACAGGGAGTGGCTGTACCTGCTGTGGTAACGTTGTATTAAGGTTATACAGGGAGTGGCTGTACCTGCTGTGGTAACATTGTAATAACGTTGTATTAAGGTTATACAGGGAGTGGCTGTACCTGCTGTGGTAACGTTGTATTATGGTTATACAGGGAGTGGCTGTACCTGCTGTGGTAACGCTTGTAATAACGTTGTATTAAGGTTATACAGGAGTGGCTGTACCTGCTGTGGTAACGTTTGCATTAAGGTTATACAGGAGTGGCTGTACCTGCTGTGGTAACATTGTAATAACGTTGTATTAAGGTTATACAGGGAGTGGCTGTACCTGCTGTGGTAACGTTGTATTATGGTTATACAGGGAGTGGCTGTACCTGCTGTGGTAACGTTGTAATAACATTGTATTATGGTTATATAGGGAGTGGCTGTACCTGCTGTGGTAACGTTGTAATAACGTTGTATTAAGGTTATACGGGGAGTGGCTGTACCTGCTGTGGTAACGTTGTATTATGGTTATATAGGGAGTGGCTGTACCTGCTGTGGTAACATTGTATTATGGTTATACAGGAGTGGCTGTACCTGCTGTGGTAACATTGTAATAACATTGTATTATGGTTATACAGGAGTGGCTGTACCTGCTGTGGTAACGTTGTAATAACGTTGTATTATGGTTATACAGGGAGTGGCTGTACCTGCTGTGGTAACATTGTAATAATGTTGTATTATGGTTATACAGGAGTGGCTGTACCTGCTGTGGTAACGTTGTATTAAGGTTATACAGGAGTGGCTGTACCTGCTGTGGTAACGTTGTAATAACGTTGTATTATGGTTATACAGGAGTGGCTGTACCTGCTGTGGTAACATTGTAATAATGTTGTATTATGGTTATACAGGAGTGGCTGTACCTGCTGTGGTAACGTTGTATTAAGGTTATACAGGAGTGGCTGTACCTGCTGTGGTAACGTTGTATTATGGTTATACAGGAGTGGCTGTACCTGCTGTGGTAACGTTGTAATAACATTGTATTATGGTTATACAGGGAGTGGCTGTACCTGCTGTGGTAACGTTGTAATAACGTTGTATTATGGTTATACAGGGAGTGGCTGTACCTGCTGTGGTAACGTTGTAATGACGTTGTATTAAGGTTATACAGGGAGTGGCTGTACCTGCTGTGGTAACATTGTATTATGGTTATACAGGGAGTGGCTGTACCTGCTGTGGTAACGTTGTAATAACGTTGTATTATGGTTATACAGGGAGTGGCTGTACCTGCTGTGGTAACATTGTAATAACGTTGTATTATGGTTATACAGGGAGTGGCTGTACCTGCTGTGGTAACATTGTAATAACGTTGTATTATGGTTATACAGGGAGTGGCTGTACCTGCTGTGGTAACATTGTATTGTGGTTATACAGGGTGTGGCTGTACCTGCTGTGGTAACGTTGTATTGTGGTTATACAGGGAGTGGCTGTACCTGCTGTGGTAACATTGTATTATGGTTATACAGGGAGTGGCTGTACCTGCTGTGGTAACATTGTATTGTGGTTATACAGGGTGTGGCTGTACCTGCTGTGGTAACATTGTAATAACGTTGTATTATGGTTATACAGGGAGTGGCTGTACCTGCTGTGGTAACATTGTATTGTGGTTATACAGGGTGTGGCTGTACCTGCTGTGGTAACATTGTATTATGGTTATACAGGGAGTGGCTGTACCTGCTGTGGTAACGTTGTATTATGGTTATACAGGGAGTGGCTGTACCTGCTGTGGTAACGTTGTAATAACGTTGTATTATGGTTATACAGGGAGTGGTTGTACCTGCTGTGGTAACGTTGTAATAACGTTGTATTATGGTTATACAGGGAGTGGCTGTACCTGCTGTGGTAACGTTGTAATAACGTTGTATTAAGGTTATACGGGGAGTGGCTGTACCTGCTGTGGTAACGTTGTATTAAGGTTATACAGGGAGTGGCTGTACCTGCTGTGGTAATGTTGTATTGTGGTTATACAGGGAGTGGCTGTACCTGCTGTGGTAACATTGTATTATGGTTATACAGGGAGTGGCTGTACCTGCTGTGGTATACGGGAGTGGCTGTATTGTGGTAACGTGGTTATACAGGGAGTGGCTGTACCTGCTGGTAACGTTGTATTGTGGTTATACATTGTATTGTGGTTATACAGGGAGTGGCTGTACCTGCTGTGGTAACGTTGTATTAACGTTGTATTATGGTTATACAGGGAGTGGCTGTACCTGCTGTGGTAACATTGTAATAACATTATATTATGGTTATACAGGGAGTGGCTGTACCTGCTGTGGTAACGTTGTATTATGGTTATACAGGGAGTGGCTGTACCTGCTGTGGTAACGTTGTAATAACGTTGTATTATGGTTATACAGGGAGTGGCTGTACCTGCTGTGGTAACGTTGTATTATGGTTATACAGGGAGTGGCTGTACCTGCTGTGGTAACAACGTTGTATTGTGGTTATACAGGGAGTGGCTGTACCTGCTGTGGTAACGTTGTAATAACGTTGTATTATGGTTATACAGGAGTGGCTGTACCTGCTGTGGTAACGTTGTATTATGGTTATACAGGGAGTGGCTGTACCTGCTGTGGTAACGTTGTAATAACGTTGTATTATGGTTATACAGGGAGTGGCTGTACCTGCTGTGGTAACGTTGTATTATGGTTATACAGGGAGTGGCTGTACCTGCTGTGGTAACGTTGTAATAACGTTGTATTATGGTTATACAGGGAGTGGCTGTACCTGCTGTGGTAACGTTGTAATATGGTTATACAGGGAGGGGCTGTACCTGCTGTGGTAACATTGTATTGTGGTTATACAGGGAGTGGCTGTACCTGCTGTGGTAACATTGTATTATGGTTATACAGGGAGTGGCTGTACCTGCTGTGGTAACATTGTTGTGGTTATACAATAACGTTGGTAACATTGTATTATGGTTATACAGGGAGTGGCTGTACCTGCTGTGGTAACGTTGTAATAACGTTGTATTGTGGTTATACAGGGAGTGGCTGTTCCTGCTGTGGTAACGTTGTAATAACGTTGTATTAAGGTTATACAGGGAGTGGCTGTACCTGCTCTGGTAACGTTGTAATAACGTTGTATTATGGTTATACAGGGAGTGGCTGTACCTGCTGTGGTAACGTTGTATTATGGTTATACAGGGAGTGGCTGTACCTGCTGTGGTAACATTGTATTGTGGTTATACAGGGAGTGGCTGTACCTGCTGTGCCATGAGATGTTGAACCCGTACTACGGCCTGTTCCAGTACTCAACAGACAACATTTACACACTACAGATCAACCCTGACTCCTCTATCAACCCTGTGAGTACACACACTACAGGACAACCCTGTGAGTACACACACTACAGATCAACCCTGTGAGTACACACACTACAGATCAACCCTGACTCCTCTATCAACCCTGTGAGTACACACACTACAGATAAACCCTGTGAGTACACACACTACAGATCAACCCTGACTCCTCTATAAACCCTGTGAGTACACACACTACAGATAAACCCTGTGAGTACACACACTACAGATAAACCCTGACTCCTCTATCAACCCTGTGAGTACACACACTACAGATAAACCCTGTGAGTACACACACTACAGATCAACCCTGACTCCTCTATCAACCCTGTGAGTACACACACTACAGATCAACCCTGTGAGTACACACATTACAGATCAACCCTGTGAGTACACACACTACAGATCAACCCTGTGAGTACACACACTACAGATCAACCCTGACTCCTCTATCAACCCTGTGAGTACACACACTACAGATCAACCCTGTGAGTACACACACTACAGATCAACCCTGTGAGTACACACACTACAGATCAACCCTGTGAGTACACACACTACAGATCAACCCTGTGAGTACACACACTACAGATCAACCCTGACTCCTCTATCAACCCTGTGAGTACACACACTACAGATCAACCCTGACTCCTCTATCAACCCTGTGAGTACACACACTACAGGACAACCCTGTGAGTACACACATTACAGATCAACCCTGTGAGTACACACATTACAGACCAACCCTGACTCCTCTATAAACCCTGTGAGTACACACACTACAGATCAACCCTGACTCCTCTATAAACCCTGTGAGTACACACACTACAGATCAACCCTGTGAGTACACACACTACAGATCAACCCTGTGAGTACACACACTACAGATCAACCCTGTGAGTACACACACTACAGATCAACCCTGTGAGTACACACACTACAGATCAACCCTGACTCCTCTATAAACCCTGTGAGTACACACACTACAGATCAACCCTGTGAGTACACACACTACAGATAAACCCTGTGAGTACACACACTACAGATCAACCCTGACTCCTCTATAAACCCTGTGAGTACACACACTACAGACTACAGATCAACCCTGTGAGTACACACACTACAGACTACAGATCAACCCTGTGAGTACACACACTACAGACTACAGATCAACCCTGACTCCTCTATAAACCCTGTGAGTACACACACTACAGATCAACCCTGACTCCTCTATCAACCCTGTGAGTACACACACTACAGATCAACCCTGTGAGTACACACACTACAGATCAACCCTGTGAGTACACACACTACAGATCAACCCTGACTCCTCTATAAACCCTGTGAGTACACACACTACAGATCAACCCTGTGAGTACACACACTACAGATAAACCCTGTGAGTACACACACTACAGATCAACCCTGACTCCTCTATAAACCCTGTGAGTACACACACTACAGACTACAGATCAACCCTGTGAGTACACACACTACAGACTACAGATCAACCCTGTGAGTACACACACTACAGACTACAGATCAACCCTGACTCCTCTATAAACCCTGTGAGTACACACACTACAGATCAACCCTGACTCCTCTATTAACCCTGTGAGTACACACACTACAGATCAACCCTGTGAGTACACACACTACAGATCAACCCTGTGAGTACACACACTACAGATCAACCCTGTGAGTACACACACTACAGGACAACCCTGTGAATACACACACTACAGATCAACCCTGTGAGTACACACACTACAGATCAACCCTGTGAGTACACACATTACAGATCAACCCTGTGAGTACACACACTACAGATCAACCCTGACTCCTCTATAAACCCTGTGAGTACACACACTACAGATCAACCCTGTGAGTACACACACTACAGATCAACCCTGACTCCTCTATAAACCCTGTGAGTACACACACTACAGATCAACCCTGACTCCTCTATAAACCCTGTGAGTACACACACTACAGATCAACCCTGTGAGTACACACACTACAGATCAACCCTGTGAGTACACACACTACAGATCAACCCTGTGAGTACACACACTACAGATCAACCCTGACTCCTCTATCAACCCTGTGAGTACACACACTACAGATCAACTCTGACTCCTCTATCAACCCTGTGAGTACACACACTACAGATCAACCCTGTGAATACACACACACACTACAGATCAACCTTGTGAATACACACACACACTACAGATCAACCCTGACTCTATCAACCCTGTGAGTACTGATGATGATGATGATGGTGTGTGTATAGGACCACCTGTCGTATTTCCACTTTGTGGGTCGTGTGATGGGCCTGGCAGTGTTCCACAGTCACTATATCAACGGAGGCTTCACCCTGCCCTTCTACAAGCAGCTGCTGGGCAAACCTATTATGCTACAAGACCTGGAGACCACTGATCCTGAACTTCACAAGAGTCTGGTCTGGATACTGTGAGTACCACACACTAGTAATTACACTAGCTTTACTGACCCTGGACTAGACAAGAGTCTGGATACTGTGAGTACCACACACTAGTAATTACACTAGCTTTACTGACCCTGGACTAGACAAGAGTCTGGTCTGGATACTGTGAGTACCACACACTAGTAATTACACTAGCTTTACTGACCCTGGACTAGACAAGAGTCTGGTCTGGATACCGTGAGTACCACACACTAGTAATTACACTAGCTTTACTGACCCTGGACTAGACAAGAGTCTGGTCTGGATACCGTGAGTACCACACACTAGTAATTACACTAGCTTTACTGACCCTGGACTAGACAAGAGTCTGGTCTGGATACTGTGAGTACCACACACTAGTAATTACAATAGCTTTACTGACCCTGGACTAGACAAGAGTCTGGTCTGGATACTGTGAGTACCACACACTAGTAATTACACTAGCTTTACTGACCCTGGACTAGACAAGAGTCTGGTCTGGATACTGTGAGTACCACACACTAGTAATTACACTAGCTTTACTGACTCTGGACTAGACAAGAGTCTGGTCTGGATACCGTGACTACCACACACTAGTAATTACACTAGCTTTACTGACCCTGGACTAGACAAGAGTCTGGTCTGGATACTGTGAGTACCACACACTAGTAATTACACTAGCTTTACTGACCCTGGACTAGACAAGAGTCTGGTCTGGATACTGTGAGTACCACACACTAGTAATTACACTAGCTATGGACTAGACAAGAGTCTGGTCTGGATACTGTGAGTACCACACACTAGTAATTACACTAGCTTTACTGACCCTGGACTACACAAGAGTCTGGATACTGTGAGTACCACACACACACACTAGTAATTACTCTAGCTTTACTGACCCTGGACTAGACAAGAGTCTGGATACCGTGAGTACCACACACTAGTAATTACACTAGCTTTACTGACCCTGGACTATACAAGAGTCTGGATACCATGAGTACCACACACACACACTAGTAATTACACTAGCTTTACTGACCCTGGACTAGACAAGTGTCTGGTCTGGATACTGTGAGTACCACACACTAGTAATTACACTAGCTTTACTGACCCTGGACTAGACAAGAGTCTGGATACTGTGAGTACCACACACTAGTAATTACACTAGCTTTACTGACCCTGGACTAGACAAGAGTCTGGTCTGGATACTGTGAGTACCACACACACTAGTAATTACACTAGCTTTACTGATCCTGGACTATACAAGCGTCTGGTCTGGATACCGTGAATACCACACACTAGTAATTACACTAGCTTTGTGCCAGCAGTATCTCTTCGTTTCTGGGTATTACAATGTTATCTCTGTGTGTGTGTGTGTGTGTGTGTGTGTGTGTGTGTGTGTGTGTGTGTGTGTGTGTGTGTGTAGGGAGAATGACATCTCGTCGGTTCTAGATCATACGTTCTGCGTGGAACACAGTGCCTTCGGGAAGTTCCTTCAACACGAGCTGAAACCCAACGGTCAGAACCTCCCGGTAACCGAGGACAACAAGAAGGAGTACGTGAAGCTTTACGTTACCTGGAGGTTTATGAGGGGGATCGAGGCTCAGTTCTTAGCTCTGCAGAAAGGATTCAGCCAACTGATTCCTCAACACCTCCTCAAACCATTTGACCACAAGGAGCTGGAGGTACCTGTCTGTTGTACCTGTCTGTTGTACCTGTCTGTCTGTTATACCTGTCTGTTGTACCTGTCTGTTGTACCTGTCTGTTATGTCTCTCTGTTATACCTGTCTGTCTGTTGTACCTGTCTGTTGTACCTGTCTGTTGTACCTGTCTGTTGTACCTGTCTGTTATGTCTCTCTGTTATTCCTGTCTGTCTGTTGTACCTGTCTGTCTGTTGTACCTGTCTGTTGTACCTGTCTGTTGTACCTGTCTGTTGTACCTGTCTGTTGTACCTGTCTGTTATACCTGTCTGTTGTACCTGTCTGTTATGTCTCTCTGTTATACCTGTCTGTCTGTTATACCTGTCTGTTGTACCTGTCTGTTATACCTGTCTGTCTGTTGTACCTGTCTGTTGTACCTGTCTGTTGTACCTGTCTGTTATGTCTCTCTGTTATACCTGTCTGTCTGTTGTACCTGTCTGTCTGTTGTACCTGTCTGTTGTACCTGTCTGTTGTACCTGTCTGTTGTACCTGTCTGTTGTACCTGTCTGTCTGTTATACCTGTCTGTCTGTTGTACCTGTCTGTTGTACCTGTCTGTTATACCTGTCTGTCTGTTATACCTGTCTGTCTGTTGTACCTGTCTGTTGTACCTGTCTGTTATGTCTCTCTGTTATACCTGTCTATCTGTTATACCTGTCTGTCTGTTGTACCTGTCTGTTGTACCTGTCTGTTGTACCTGTCTGTTATACCTGTCTGTCTGTTATACCTGTCTGTCTGTTGTACCTGTCTGTTGTACCTGTCTGTTATGTCTCTCTGTTATGTCTCTCTGTTATACCTGTCTGTCTGTTGTACCTGTCTGTTGTACCCGTCTGTTGTACATGTCTGTTGTACCTGTCTGTTGTACCTGTCTGTTGTGTCTGTCTGTTGTGTCTGTCTGTTGTGTCTGCCTGTTATACCTGTCTGTTGTACCTGTCTGTCTGGTATACCTGTCTGTTATACCTGTCTGTCTGTTGTACCTGTCTGGTGTACCTGTCTGTCTGTTATACCTGTCTGTTGTACCTGTCTGTTATACCTGTCTGTCTGTTATACCTGTCTGCCTGTTATACCTGTCTGCTATACCTGTCTGTTGTACCTGTCTGGTATACCTGTTTGTCTGTTATACCTGTCTGTCTGTTATACCTGTCTGTTGTACCTGTCTGTTGTACCTGTCTGTTGTACCTGTCTGTTATACCTGTCTGTTGTACCTGTCTGTTATGTCTCTCTGTTATACCTGTCTGTCTGTTATACCTGTCTGTTGTACCTGTCTGTTATACCTGTCTGTCTGTTGTACCTGTCTGTTGTACCTGTCTGTTGTACCTGTCTGTTGTACCTGTCTGTTATGTCTCTCTGTTATACCTGTCTGTCTGTTGTACCTGTCTGTCTGTTGTACCTGTCTGTTGTACCTGTCTGTTGTACCTGTCTGTTGTACCTGTCTGTCTGTTATACCTGTCTGTCTGTTGTACCTGTCTGTTGTACCTGTCTGTTATACCTGTCTGTCTGTTATACCTGTCTGTCTGTTGTACCTGTCTGTTGTACCTGTCTGTTATGTCTCTCTGTTATACCTGTCTATCTGTTATACCTGTCTGTCTGTTGTACCTGTCTGTTGTACCTGTCTGTTGTACCTGTCTGTTATACCTGTCTGTCTGTTATACCTGTCTGTCTGTTGTACCTGTCTGTTGTACCTGTCTGTTGTACCTGTCTGTTATGTCTCTCTGTTATACCTGTCTGTCTGTTGTACCTGTCTGTTGTACCCGTCTGTTGTACATGTCTGTTGTACCTGTCTGTTGTACCTGTCTGTTGTGTCTGTCTGTTGTGTCTGTCTGTTGTGTCTGCCTGTTATACCTGTCTGTTGTACCTGTCTGTCTGGTATACCTGTCTGTTATACCTGTCTGTCTGTTGTACCTGTCTGGTGTACCTGTCTGTCTGTTATACCTGTCTGTTGTACCTGTCTGTTATACCTGTCTGTCTGTTATACCTGTCTCCCTGTTATACCTGTCTGCTATACCTGTCTGTTGTACCTGTCTGGTATACCTGTTTGTCTGTTATACCTGTCTGTCTGTTATACCTGTCTTGTCTGTTGTACCTGTCTGTTGTACCTGTCTGTTGTACCCGTCTATTATACCTGTCTGTCTGTCTGTCTGTTATACCTGTCTGTTATTCCTGTCTGGCTGTCTGTTATACCTGTCTGTTATACCTGTCTGTCTGTTGTACCTGTCTGTCTGTTATACCTGTCTGTTGTACCTGTCTGTTATACCTGTCTGTCTGTTATACCTGCCTGTCTGTTGTACCTGTCTGTTGTACCCGTCTGTTATACCTGTCTGTCTGTCTGTTATACCTGTCTGTTATTCCTGTCTCGCTGTCTGTTATACCTGTCTGTCTGTGTCTGTCTGTCTGTCTGTCTGTCTGTCTGTCTGTCTGTCTGTCTGTCTGTCTGTGTCTGTTATACCTGTCTGTTATACCTGTCTGTCGTACCTGTCTGTTGTACCTGTCTGTCTGTTGTACCTGTCTGTCTGTTATACCTGTCTGATGTACCTGTTTGTTATACCTGTCTGTCTGTTATACCTGCCTGTCTGGTGTACCTGTCTGTTATACCTGTCTGCCTGTTATACCTGTCTGTCTGTCTGTCTGTCCTGTCTGTCTGTCTGTCTGTCTGTTATACCTGTCTGTTATACCTGTCTGTTATAGTGTATAATCGGAAGCCTGTCTCCCTGTCTCTCTCTAGTGTATAATCGGAGGCCTGTCTCTCTCTAGTGTATAATCGGAGGCCTGTCTCTCTCTAGTGTATAATCGGAGGCCTGTCTCTCTCTAGTGTATAATCGGAGGCCTGTCTCTCTCTAGTGTATAATCGGAGGCCTGTCTCCCTGTCTCTCTCTAGTGTATAATCGGAGGCCTGTCTCCCTGTCTCTCTCTAGTGTATAATCGGAGGCCTGTCTCCCTGTCTCTCTCTAGTGTATAATCTGAGGCCTGTCTCCCTGTCTCTCTCTAGTGTATAATCGGAGGCCTGTCTCCCTGTCTCTCTCTAGTGTATAATCGGAGGCCTGTCTCCCTGTCTCTCCCTAGTGTATAATCGGAGGCCTGTCTCCCTGTCTCTCCCTAGTGTATAATCGGAGGCCTGTCTCCCTGTCTCTCTCTAGTGTATAATCAGAGGCCTGTCTCTCTCTAGTGTATAATCGGAGGCCTGTCTCCCTGTCTCTCTCTAGTGTATAATCGGAGGCCTGTCTCCCTGTCTCTCTCTAGTGTATAATCGGAGGCCTGTCTCTCTCTAGTGTATAATCGGAGGCCTGTCTCCCTGTCTCTCTCTAGTGTATAATCGGAGGCCTGTCTCTCTCTAGTGTATAATCGGAGGCCTGACTCCCTGTCTCTCTCTAGTGTATAATCGGAGGCCTGTCTCCCTGTCTCTCTCTAGTGTATAATCGGAGGCCTGTCTCCCTGTCTCTCTCTAGTGTGTAATCGGAGGCCTGTCTCCCTGTCTCTCTCTAGTGTATAATCGGAGGCCTGTCTCTCTCTAGTGTATAATCGGAGGCCTGTCTCCCTGTCTCTCTCTAGTGTGTATAATCGGAGGCCTGTGGAGGCCTGTCTCCCTGTCTCTCTCTAGTGTATAATCGGAGGCCTGTCTCCCTGTCTCTCTCTAGTGTATAATCGGAGGCCTGTCTCTCTCTAGTGTATAATCGGCCTGTCTCCTCTCTAGTGTATAATCGAGGCCTGTCTCCTGTCTCTCTCTGTCTCTCTAGTGTATAATCGGAGGCCTTGTCTCCCTGTCTCTCTCTAGTGTATAATCGGAGGCCTGTCTCTCTCTAGTGTGTAATCGGAGGCCTGTCTCCCTGTCTCTCTCTAGTGTATAATCGGAGGCCTGTCTCTCTCTAGTGTATAATCAGGAGGCCTGTCTCCCTGTCTCTCTCTAGTGTGTAATCGGAGGCCTGTCTCCCTGTCTCTCTCTAGTGTATAAACGGAGGCCTGTCTCCCTGTCTCTCTCTAGTGTGTAATCGGAGGCCTGTCTCCCTGTCTCTCTCTAGTGTATAATCGGAGGCCTGTCTCTCTCTAGTGTATAATCGGAGGCCTGTCTCTCTCTAGTGTATAATCGGAGGCCTGTCTCCCTGTCTCTCTCTAGTGTATAATCGAGGCCTGTCTCCTCTCTAGTGTATAATCGGAGGCCTGTCTCCCTGTCTCTCTCTAGTGTATAAACGGGAGGCCTGTCTCCTGTCTCTCTCTAGTGTGTAATCGGAGGCCTGTCTCCTGTCTCTCTCTAGTGTATAATCGGAGGCCCTGTCTCCCTGTCTCTCTCTAGTGTATAATCGGGGTCTCCCTGTCTCTCTCTAGGTATAATCTGTCTCCCTGTCTCTCTCTAGTGTATAATCGGAGGCCTGTCTCTCTCTAGTGTATAATCGGAGGCCTGTCTCCCTGTCTCTCTCTAGTGTATAATCGGAGGCCTGTCTCCCTGTCTCTCTCTAGTGTATAATCGGAGGCCTGTCTCCCTGTCTCTCTCTAGTGTATAATCGGAGGCCTGTCTCCCTGTCTCTCCTAGTGTATAATCGGAGGCCTGTCTCCTGTCTCTCTCTAGTGTGTAATCGGAGGCCTGTCTCCTGTCTCTAGTGTATAATCGGGAGGCCTGTCTCCTGTCTCTCTCTAGTGTATAATCGGAGGCCTGTCTCCTGTCTCTCTCTAGTGTATAATCGGAGGCCTGTCTCTCTCTAGTGTATAATCGGAGGCCTGTCTCCCTAGTCTCTCTCTAGTGTATAATCGGAGGCCTGTCTCCCTGTCTCTCTCTAGTGTATAATCGGAGGCCTGTCTCCCTGTCTCTCTAGTGTATAATCAGAGCCTGTCCCCTGTCTCTCTCTAGTGTATAATCGGGAGGCCTGTCTCCCTGTCTCTCTCTAGTGTATAATCGGAGGCCTGTCTCCCCTGTCTCTCTCTAGTGTATAATCGGAGGCCTGTCTCTCTCTCTCTAGTGTATAATCGGAGGCCTGTCTCCCTGTCTCTCTCTAGTGTATAATCGGAGGCCTGTCTCTCTAGTGTATAATCAGAGGCCTGTCTCCCTGTCTCTCTCTAGTGTATAATCGGAGGCCTGTCTCCCTGTCTCTCTAGTGTATAATCGGAGGCCTGTCTCCTGTCTCTCTCTAGTGTATAATCGGAGGCCTGTCTCCCTGTCTCTCTCTAGTGTATAATCGGAGGCCTGTCTCCTGTCTCTCTAGTGTATAATCGGAGGCCTGTCTCCTGTCTCTCTCTAGTGTGTAATCGGAGGCCTGTCTCCTGTCTCTCTAGGTGTATAATCGGGAGGCCTGTCTCTGTCTCTAGTGTATAATCGGAGGCCTGTCTCCCTGTCTCTCTCTAGTGTCTAATCAGAGGCCTGTCTCCCTGTCTCTCTCTAGTGTATAATCGGAGGCCTTGTCTAACGGAGGCCTGTCTCTGTCTCTAGTGTATAATCTCTCTCTGTCTCTGTCTCTCTCTAGTGTATAAACGGAGGCCTGTCTCCTGTCTCTCTCTAGTGTATAATCGGAGGCCTGTCTCCCTGTCTCTCTCTCTGTGTAATCGGAGGCCTGTCTCCTGTCTCTCTCTAGTGTATAATCGGAGGCCTGTCTCTGTCTCTAGTGTCTAATCTGAGGCCTGTCTCTGTCTCTCTCTCTGTATAATCAGAGGCCTGTCTCCCTGTCTCTCTCTGTGTGTAATCGGAGGCCTGTCTCCCTGTCTCTCTCTCTCTGTATAAACGGAGGCCTGTCTCCCTGTCTCTAGTGTAATCGGAGGCCTGTCTCCCTGTCTCTCTCTAGTGTATAATCGGAGGCCTGTCTCTCTAGTGTATAATCGGAGGCCTGTCTCTCTAGTGTATAATCGGAGGCCTGTCTCTGTCTCTAGTCTCTAATCGGAGGCCTGTCTCCCTGTCTCTCTCTAGTGTGTAATCGGAGGCCTGTCTCCCTGTCTCTCTCTAGTGTATAAACGGAGGCCTGTCTCCCTGTCTCTCAGTGTAATCGGTCTGCCTGTCTCCTGTCTCTCTAGTGTATAATCGGAGGCCTGTCTCTGTCTCTCTCTAGTGTATAATCGGAGGCCTGTCTCCTGTCTCTCTCTAGTGTGTAATCGGAGGCCTGTCTCCCCTGTCTGTATCTCTCTAGTGTATAAACGGAGGCCTGTCTCCCTGTCTCTCTCTAGTGTGTAATCGGAGGCCTGTCTCCCTGTCTCTCTCTAGTGTATAATCGGAGGCCTGTCTCCCTGTCTCTCTCTAGTGTATAATCGGAGGCCTGTCTCCCTGTCTCTCTCTAGTGTGTAATCGGAGGCCTGTCTCCCTGTCTCTCTCTAGTGTATAATCGGAGGCCTGTCTCTCTAGTGTATAATCGGAGGCCTGTCTCCTGTCTCTCTAGTGTATAATCGGAGGCCTGTCTCCTGTCTCTCTGTCTCTCTGTAAATCGGAGGCCTGTCTCTCTCTAGTGTATAATCGGAGGCCTGTCTCTCTCTAGTGTATAATCAGAGGCCTGTCTCCCTGTCTCTCTCTAGTGTATAATCGGAGGCCTTGTCTCCCTGTCTCTCTCTAGTGTATAATTGGAGGCCTATCTCTCTCTAGTGTATAAACGGAGGCCTGTCTCCCTGTCTCTCTCTAGTGTGTAATCGGAGGCCTGTCTCCCTGTCTCTCTCTAGTGTATAATCGGAGGCCTGTCTCTCTAGTGTATAATCAGAGGCTCTGTCTCTCTGTCTCTCTCTCTCTGTAATCGAGGCCTGTCTCTCTCTCTCTCTAGTGTATAAACGAGGCCTGTCTCCTGTCTCTCTCTCTGTCTCGAGGCCTGTCTCTCTCTGTCTCTGTCTAGTGTATAATCGGAGGCCTGTTCTCTAGTCTGTATAATCAGAGGCCTGTCTTCTAGTGTATAATCGGAGGCCTCTCTGTCTCCTGTCTCTCTCTGTGTAATTGTCTCCTATCTCCCTGTCTCTCTGTGTATAATCGGAGGCCTGTCTCCTGTCTCTCTCTGTATAAACTCTCTCTCTGTCTCCCTGTCTCCCTGTCTCTCTCTGTGTGTAACTCTCTCTGTCTCCTGTCTGTCTCTCTAGTCTCTCTGAGGCTCTGTCTCTCTCTCTGTGTATAATCTGAGGCCTGTCTCTCTCTGTCTCTCTCTAGTGTGTAATCGGAGGCCTGTCTCCCTGTCTCTCTCTAGTGTATAATCGGAGGCCTGTCTCCCTGTCTCTCTCTATGTATAATCGTGGAGGCCTGTCTCCTGTCTCTCTCTAGTGTGTAAATGGAGGGCCTGTCTCCTGTCTCTCTCTAGTGTATAATCGGAGGCCTGTCTTCTAGTGTATAATCGGGAGGCCTGTCTCCCTGTCTCTCTCTAGTGTATAATCGGAGGCCTGTCTCCTGTCTCTCTCTAGTGTATAATCGGAGGCCTGTCTCTCTCTAGTGTATAATCGGAGGCCTGTCTCTCTCTAGTGTATAATCGGAGCCTGTCTCCCTGTCTCTCTCTAGTGTATAATCGGAGGCCTGTCTCCCTGTCTCTCTCTAGTGTGTAATCGGAGGCCTGTCTCCCTGTCTCTCTCTAGTGTATAAACGGAGGCCTGTCTCCCTGTCTCTCTCTAGTGTGTAATCGGAGGCCTGTCTCCCTGTCTCTCTCTAGTGTATAATCGGAGGCCTGTCTCTCTCTAGTGTATAATCGGAGGCCTGTCTCTCTCTCTCTAGTGTGTAATCGGAGGCCTGTCTCCCTGTCTCTCTCTAGTGTATAATCGGAGGCCTGTCTCCCTGTCTCTCTCTAGTGTGTAATCGGAGGCCTGTCTCCCTGTCTCTCTCTAGTGTATAATCGGAGGCCTGTCTCCCTGTCTCTCTCTAGTGTATAATCGGAGGCCTGTCTCTCTCTAGTGTATAATCGGAGGCCTGTCTCCCTGTGTCTCTCTAGTGTGTAATCGGAGGCCTGTCTCCCTGTCTCTCTCTAGTGTATAAACGGAGGCCTGTCTCCCTGTCTCTCTCTAGTGTGTAATCGGAGGCCTGTCTCCTGTTCTCTAATGTATAATCGGAGGCCTGTCTCTCTAGTGTATAAACGGAGGCCTGTCTCCTGTCTCTCTCTAGTGTATAATCGGAGGCCTGTCTCCTGTCTCTCTAATGATGTATACAACGGAGGCCTGTCTCCTGTCTCTCTCTAGTGTGTAATCGGAGGCCTGTCTCCCTGTCTCTCTAGTGTATAATCGGAGGCCTATTATATCAGTGTATAATCGGAGGCCTGTCTCCCTGTCTGCTCTCTAGTGTATAATCGGAGGCCTGTCTCACTGTCTCTGGTATATATGGTCGGAGGCCTGTCTCCTGTCTCTCTAGTGTATAATCGGAGGCCTGTCTCCCTGCTCTCTCTAGTGTATAATCGGAGGCCTGTCTCCCTGTCTCTCTCTAGTGTATAATCAGAGGCCTGTCTCTCTCGGTATGAGTGTCCCTGTCTCTCTAGTGTATAATCGGAGGCCTGTCTCTCTCTCTAGTGATAATCGGAGGCCTGTCTCCTGTCTCTCTCTAGTGTATAATCGGAGGCTGTCTCCTGTCTCCTCAGTGTATATCGAGCTGCTCTGTCTCTCTCTAGTTGTATAATCGGAGGCCTGTCTCCTGTCTCTAGTTGTATAATCGGAGGCCTGTCTCCCTGTCTCTCTCTAGTGTGTAATCGGAGGCCTGTCTCCCTGTCTCTCTCTAGTTGATAATCGGAGGCCTGTCTCCCTGTCTCTCTCTAGTTGATAATCGGAGGCCTGTCTCCCTGTCTCTCTCTAGTTGATCATCTGAGGCCTGTCTCCCTGTCTCTCTCTAGTTGATAATCTGAGGCCTGTCTCCCTGTCTCTCTCTAGTTGATAATCGGAGGCCTGTCTCCCTGTCTCTCTCTAGTGTATAATCGGAGGCCTGTCTCCCTGTCTCTCTCTAGTGTATAATCGGAGGCCTGTCTCCCTGTCTCTCTCTAGTGTATAATCGGAGGCCTGTCTCTCTCTAGTGTGTAATCGGAGGCCTGTCTCTCTCTAGTGTATAAACGGAGGCCTGTCTCCCTGTCTCTCTCTAGTGTGTAATCGGAGGCCTGTCTCCCTGTCTCTCTCTAGTGTATAATCGGAGGCCTGTCTCTCTCTAGTGTATAATCGGAGGCCTGTCTCCCTGTCTCTCTTTAGTGTATAATCTGAGGCCTGTCTCCCTGTCTCTCCCTAGTGTATAATCGGAGGCCTGTCTCCCTGTCTCTCTCTAGTGTATAATCGGAGGCCTGTCTCCCTGTCTCTCTCTAGTGTATAATCAGAGGCCTGTCTCCCTGTCTCTCTCTAGTTGATAATCTGAGGCCTGTCTCCCTGTCTCTCTCTAGTTGATAATCTGAGGCCTGTCTCCCTGTCTCTCTCTAGTGTATAATCGGAGGCCTGTCTCCCTGTCTCTCTCTAGTGTATAATCGGAGGCCTGTCTCCCTGTCTCTCTCTAGTGTATAATCGGAGGCCTGTCTCTCTCTAGTGTGTAATCGGAGGCCTGTCTCTCTCTAGTGTATAAACGGAGGCCTGTCTCCCTGTCTCTCTCTAGTGTGTAATCGGAGGCCTGTCTCCCTGTCTCTCTCTAGTGTATAATCGGAGGCCTGTCTCTCTCTAGTGTATAATCGGAGGCCTGTCTCCCTGTCTCTCTCTAGTGTATAATCGGAGGCCTGTCTCCCTGTCTCTCTCTAGTGTATAATCGGAGGCCTGTCTCCCTGTCTCTCTCTAGTGTATAATCGGAGGCCTGTCTCTCTCTAGTGTATAATCGGAGGCCTGTCTCCCTGTCTCTCTCTAGTGTATAATCGGAGGCCTGTCTCCCTGTCTCTCTCTAGTTGATAATCGGAGGCCTGTCTCCCTGTCTCTCTCTAGTTGATAATCTGAGGCCTGTCTCCCTGTCTCTCTCTAGTGTATAATCGGAGGCCTGTCTCTCTCTAGTGTATAATCGGAGGCCTGTCTCTCTCTAGTGTATAATCGGAGGCCTGTCTCCCTGTCTCTCTCTAGTGTATAATCAGAGGCCTGTCTCCCTGTCTCTCTCTAGTGTATAATCGGAGGCCTGTCTCTCTCTAGTGTATAATCGGAGGCCTGTCTCCCTGTCTCTCTCTAGTGTATAATCGGAGGCCTGTCTCTCTCTAGTGTATAATCGGAGGCCTGTCTCTCTCTAGTGTATAATCGGAGGCCTGTCTCCCTGTCTCTCTCTAGTGTATAATCGGAGGCCTGTCTCCCTGTCTCTCTCTAGTGTATAATCAGAGGCCTGTCTCCCTGTCTCTCTCTAGTGTATAATCGGAGGCCTGTCTCTCTCTCTAGTGTATAATCGGAGGCCTGTCTCCCTGTCTCTCTCTAGTGTATAATCGGAGGCCTGTCTCTCTCTCTAGTGTATAATCGGAGGCCTGTCTCTCTGTCTCTCTCTAGTGTATAATCGGAGGCCTGTCTCCCTGTCTCTCTCTAGTGTGTAATCGGAGGCCTGTCTCCCTGTCTCTCTCTAGTGTATAATCGGAGGCCTGTCTCCCTGTCTCTCTCTAGTGTATAATCGGAGGCCTGTCTCTCTCTAGTGTATAATCGGAGGCCTGTCTCCCTGTCTCTCTCTAGTGTATAATCAGAGGCCTGTCTCCCTGTCTCTCTCTAGTGTGTAATCGGAGGCCTGTCTCCCTGTCTCTCTCTAGTGTATAATCGGAGGCCTGTCTCCCTGTCTCTCCCTAGTTGATAATCGGAGGCCTGGGGAAGATAGACCTAGCAGATTGGAAGTCTAACACCCGTTTGAAGCACTGTGCTGTAGACAGTAATGTGGTTTGCTGGTTCTGGGAGGCTGTAGAGAGCTTCACTGAGGAGAGGAGAGGACGACTACTGCAGTTTGTTACCGGTTCTACCAGAGTTCCACTACAGGGATTCAAGGCACTACAGGGTGGGTCGCACGCACACCCCACTATTAACAAAGAACAGCTATAACTAGAACAGTTGATGTTGGTGTTCTAGAACAGTAATAACTAGAATGTGTTGTACATCAGTGATGTTGGTGTTCTAGAACAGTGATAACTAGAATGTGTTGTACATCAGTAATGTTGGTGTTCTAGAACAGTGATAACTAGAATGTGTTCTAGAACAGTGATAACTAGAATGTGTTCTAGAACAGTGATAACTAGAATGTGTTCTAGAACAGTGATAACTAGAATGTGTTCTAGAACAGTGATAACTAGAATGTGTTGTACATCAGTAATGTTGGTGTTCTAGAACAGTGATAACTAGAATGTGTTGAACATCAGTAATGTTGGTGTTCTAGAACAGTGATAACTAGAATGTGTTGAACATCAGTAATGTTGGTGTTCTAGAACAGTGATAACTAGAATGTGTTCTAGAACAGTGATAACTAGAATGTGTTCTAGAACAGTGATAACTAGAATGTGTTGTACATCAGTAATGTTGGTGTTCTAGAACAGTGATAACTAGAATGTGTTGTACATCAGTGATGTTGGTGTTCTAGAACAGTGATAACTAGAATGTGTTCTAGAACAGTGATAACTAGAATGTGTTGTACATCAGTGATGGTGGTGTTCTAGAACAGTGATAACTAGAATGTGTTCTAGAACAGTGATAACTAGAATGTGTTCTAGAACAGTGATGGTGGTGTTCTAGAACAGTGATAACTAGAATGTGTGTGTGTAAGGTTCTACAGGTTCAGCAGGCCCAAGGCTGTTCACCATCCATCTGATAGAGGCCAACACAGACAACCTACCCAAGGCACACACATGGTAAGAACCTTTAACACCCTTTAACACCCACGCTGCCCACGGTTACCTTCTTCATGGTAAGAACCTTTAACACCGGGCTGTCAAACACACTGCCCACGGCTTCTCCTCTTCCTCTCTGCTGAAACTATCTCACCAGAGAAAGAGTATGACATGCAATACTCTTTTATGACC